>NC_083724.1:760000-982500 GCF_028564815.1 Eubalaena glacialis | reverse complement strand
TTCGTCTGTACCATTTTTCTAGATTCCACATATAAGCAGTATTATACGATATTTGTTTTTCTGACTTACTTCACTCTGTATGAGTCTTTAGGTCCATCCACATCTCTGCAAATGACACTTTCGTTCCTTTTTATGGCTGAGTAATATTCCACTGTATGTACCACGTCTTCATTATATGGCAGCATCTTTTCACGGCTTAGTGGCTTCCTTACATCATCGTTTGTGGAGAAGTTTTAAAAATTTATTGCGGGTTGTTCCGTCAGGCCGCTTGTCGTAAGAGCTCTTCACGAGCCCTGAATGGTACCCTTTGTCCAACGTGTGTTGTGAGTATTTCCCTCCTGCCTTTCCTTCCTCTTCACAGAACAGAAAACGTTTTTAATTGTTTAGTGCTTTATGTGTCCTAAGAAATCTTTGCTGCAAGGTTGTGAAGATTTTCTCCTTTCTCTAGAATTTTTATATTTTAGCAAAATTACATTTAGATCTATGATCTGTTTCAAGCACTTTTGTGTATGGTTTGTTTTTTTCACTTCACGTATTTTTTTTGGTGAGGTCACTTACGTTCTGTTCTCTTAGCAGATTTCGGCTGTACAAAACAGCGTCATCAACTGTAGTCACCATGTTATACATTTGATCCTCAGACCTTTTTCATTTTATAAATTTACTGTCTCCCTGTTTCCCCCACTCCTCACCCCCTGGCAACCACTATTCTACTCGGTTTCCATGAGAGTTTGCCTTAAAAAAAAAAAAGTAAGATGCCACATAAAGTGACACCATGCCGTCTTTGTCATTTGCTGGCATATCTCACTTAGATGATGCCCTCGAGGTTCATCCATATTGTCCCAAATGGCAGGATTTCCTTTTTTTTTTTTATTTTAAGGCTGAATAGTATTCCACTGTATGTGTATGCCACATTTCTTATCCATTAATGGACACTTGGTTATTTCCATATCTTGGCTGTTGTGAGTAATGCTGCAGTGGACGTGGGGGAGCAGACATCTCTTCAAGGTTGTGGTTTTGCTTCCTTCGTAAACATCCTGGAGTGGGATTGCTGGATCGTACGGTAGTTCTATTGTCACCTTCTTGAGGAAGCTCCACACTGTTGTCCGCAGTGGCCGCACCAATTTACCTTCCCCCCAGCAGCGCACGAGGGCTCCCTTTTCTCCACACCCGCGCCAGCGCTTCTTGTCTTTTTGATGGTGGTCATTCTGACAGGTGTGAAGTGGTTAATCATTGTGGTTTTGATGTGCATTTCTCTGATGATTAGTGATGTTGAGCATCTTTTCATGTACCTGTTGGCCACCTGTGTGTCTTCTCTGGAAAGATGATGATTCAGTTCCTCTGCCCAGTTTTTAAATTGGCTTTTTTTTTTTTTTGCTACTGAGTTGTGTGAGTTCTTTATATATTTTGGATAATAATCCCTTATCAGACACATGGTTTGCAAATATTTTCTCCCATTCGGTAGCTGCCTTTTTTTTTGCCGCACCTCTCGGCTTGCAAGATCTTAGTTCCCCGACCAGGGAGTGAACCTGGGCCTATGGCAGTGAAAGCGCTGAGTCCTAACCCGTGGACCAGGGAACACCTGGTACCTGCTTTTTCATTTTGTTGATGGTTTCCTTTGCTGTGCAGAAGCTTTTTAGTTCAATGGAGTCCACTTGTTTATTTTTGCTTTTGTTGTCTTTGCTTTTGGTGTCAAATCCAAAAAATCACGCGAGACCAATATCAAAGGGCTTCCCACCTCTGTTTTCTTCTAGAAATCTTACGGTTTCAGGTCTCACGTTTTGCATTGAGTTTTGTTTTTGGTGTAAGATAGGGGTCGAGGTTCCCTTTTGTCCATGTGAATGTAAAGTCTCTACTTGCACCATTGAAAGTAGGTCTGTCTGGACTGTGTTTTGTTCCTTTGGTTTATTTGCCAATCCGTAACCTACATCGCTCCGTCCTGATCACAGGCACACCTCGGAGACGCTGCGGGTTCAGTTCCAGACCAGCAACATAGTGAATATTACAGTAGAGTGTATTACAGTACACACTTTTTTTTTTTTTGGTCCCAGTGCATCTAAAAGTCATGTTTATACTATAGGCTATTAAGTGTGCAATAGCATTGTCTTAAAAAATAATGTAGATACCTTAATCAAAATAAACTTTATTGCTAAAAAATGCTAACCATCATCTGAGCCTTCAGCGGGTCATAGTAGTAATATCAGAGGTCACTGACCACAGATACCATAACAAATACATTAGTACTGAAAACATTTAAAATACTACGAGAATTATCAGAATGTGACGGAGACAGGAAGTAAGCAGATACTGTTGGAAGAATGGAGCCCGCAGACCCACTGGACGCGGTGTCTGCAAAGTTCAGCAAACCAAGGTGCGCCGGTACGGCCGTGAAACTAAACCCTGAAACCAGGTCGCGTTGTGCTCAGACCCTGTTTCCTCCAAAAGCCGTTTCACCTTTTCTGTGTCCTTTGCGTTTCCCTGTAGATTCTGGAATCAGGGCATCAGTACAGGAAGCCGCGGCCGGAGCCCTGCTGGGGTTGCCTCCCGTTTGTTGCTCAGTTTAGGGCGTCGGTGTCTGCACAGCGTTAGGTCTCCTCCTGGTCCCTGGTGTCACGTCCAGGTCTCCGCAGAGCTTGCGGGCTCTCAGGGTGTAGATCTTACACATGTTCCCTTAAGTTTATTCCCAAGTATTCCATGCTCTTATGCTTTTGTAAACAGTGCTGCTGTTTACTTCGTTTTCTAATTGTTGCTAGAATATGGAAATAGTTGGTTTTCTGTATATCGACCTTGCTAAATCCACTTATTAATTCCAGTAGCTTTTTTGACGATTCTCTAGGATTTTCTGTATACATAACTGTGTCAGGTGTGAGTAAAGACAGCTCTACTTCTTCCTTGCCCGTCTCAGTCTGTGCTGAGAGCCTGGCTGGGGTCTCAGCAGTGGGAGGGGACATCCTTGCCTGTCTCTGTCAAGGGGAAAGCATTCATTCTTTGACCACTAAGTGTGATGTGAGCTGTGAGCTTTTTGTAGATGCCCTCGTAGAAGTGTTCTGGTGCTAATTTGTTTACTGAGGCCTAATTTATATGCAGGAAATTCACCCATTTATGTGTCCAGCTCCGTTGGTTTTGACAGGCGTCTCCTTGTTCCTGCCCCATCGTGACCTCAGGGTCCTCTGCTCAGGGTCACCAGGCCATCCAGGTGTGGGTCCGGCTGCGTCTTTCCTGGACCTTGGACCTCGGAGTCCTTGGGCTCACATGCTGGTTGTCAGAACGCAGTTCTTGGCTGCAGGACTGAGGTCCAGCCGGGGCTCTGTCTGCTCCCAGGGGCCCCAAGCACACAGCCCCCTTCTTGAAGGCCGACAGGAGAACCATGCACGGTGTGACGTGATCGCGGGAGTGGCTTTCGTGAGAAGCAAGTCACAGGTTGCCCAGGGGGTGGGGCTCTGTGAGCGAGCGAGCGAGGCTGGGGTCTTCTTCCAGCTCTGCACTGGGGCGAGCACCACTGCACCGAGATACGCAGACCAGCTCGGGGACAGCCGGCCCCTCTGTCCCTGCCGTTTGCCTTTTCCGGAACGTCGTATGGGTGGATTCCCACGGCACGTGGCCTCTGGGTCTGGCCCTCTCCCTGGTGGAGGGAACCTCTGGGGGCTCGTCTGCGGTGTCACGTGTTTGTGTTGGTTGGGTCATCACTGCTCTATCGTGTGGATACCCCTCAGGCTGCTCCTCCATCCACAGCAGACGCACTTGGGCTGTTTGCAGGTGTTGGCGGTTAGCGCAGCTTTCGAGAACATTCATGTCAGGCTTTGGGTGGATGTGTCCTCATCCCCTGGGGCCGCGTGGTGGTGACTGGCAGCTTCATGGGAGGCTCAGCCGTGTCCCGGGCACACGTGTCCCAAGCGTCTGGAGAGTCCTGGCGGGAGGGCAGGTCCAGTGCTGGCTGCTCCTTCGTGGTTGGGAGCAGCATCCTGGTGTTGGACCATTTTAATGCTCTTGTAAATGGCATTTTTTCCCCTAATTTAGTTGCTTGATGAATAGAAATCGTTATTTTTTTCCAACTAGCTTTTAACTCTGTGACCTGTTAAACTCACTGACTAGACGTAGCATTTATTTGTGAGTTCTCTTCTCAGTGGACACGATCGTGTCATCAGCAGACGGTCCCCTCCCGGCCGGGCCGCTGTGCCTGCCTTGGTGGAGAAAAAGCTTCCAGAACCCAGGCTCCCACGCGTGCTGGTGCTCAGAGCACTGTCCCTGGTCCGCCAGGAGTGACCTGGATTGACGTTCGGTTGTGTCCAGTGTTCTTCTGCGTCTGTTGAAATGCCCCTACAGTCTCTCTTGTACTTACTGTAGTAACATGGTGGATAATCTGACTTTATGGGCCATTGCTGGGCCATCATTACTGCTTTGTAATCTCACGCCTGCTTAAACACGGGGCGTTTTGCTGCCGGTGGTCGGCCTGCACTGGCCCATAGGCTGGCCTGCGTGTGTCCCCAGAGCCTGCCCCCGACCATCTGGCACCGCTAGCATCTGTGCCCTGTGGGTCTGTGTCTAGTGTCTGGGGGTTTCCTGCTTATTTTCATTCTGTTTGCCCATTGCCCCTTGTTCCTGATTAGTTTTTGTTTGGGTTCCAAACTCTGTATTTGCAAACCTGCCTGAAGAAATGCATTGAGGCTTCGGAGCCCTCATCTGGAATCACTTGATCCATTTGTGGGAACAAGGGTGGTTCGGGGCTGAGCTGCAGCTGCCAGCCTCTCCGAGTCTAGCCCAGCCTCCCCTGCAGCCTCCCCTGCACCTCACCCTGGGGTGCAGCCCTCAGGGTCCCACCTGCAGCAAGGAAGGTTCGCAGGGCCCTAGACCCCCGGCCTCGTGCCCGCTGTGCAGCACAGCTAGAAACGCCAGCCGCTGAGCTCCACCCCTGTGGAGGAGCCTTCCCGGAGTGTCCGCTCCTTCACGAGGCGTTT
The DNA here is from genome assembly GCF_028564815.1 of Eubalaena glacialis. Classification (NCBI taxonomy): domain Eukaryota; kingdom Metazoa; phylum Chordata; class Mammalia; order Artiodactyla; family Balaenidae; genus Eubalaena; species Eubalaena glacialis. The sequence continues at coordinate 977,548 of NC_083724.1, read as the reverse complement.
TCTTTGTTGCTTTTTCTGAAATGCTCTGTCAGGCTGTCTCGAGTCTCCGCAGACCAGGCAGCTTGCCTGACCGCAGGTCAGCGCCCTGATTCTCACCAACATCCTTTGACAGGTGGGGCACGTGCGGTCGCCGTCCGGGGAGGGGAGGAGGGGGCATCCTGGGTGCCCCGAGGGGGCCCCACGCAGGCCTCTCCACGCTCCCCGCTTACCTGTCTGGGAGGAGCTTTCTGTCTCCAGACTGCTCTGGCTGGTGCTTCTGTAAAAACACTGCAGATTCCAAGCCCATTTCTTAATTACCAGCTTCTAAGACTTGGAGTTACCCTGTCCGATTGCTGTGCTTGTTTCTCAGCTTCTCCCCTGAGCAGCTCCTGGACCCCTGCCAGCCCCCGGCCCCCGTAGGGACATCCCTCCAGTGGCCAACCTCTCTCCTCCCATTGCTGCAGCCGCTGCCTCTGACCCCTGGCCTTTCCGTCTCTTCAGCCCCGCACACCGGGCTGTGCCCCCGGGAGGGTCCTGGCGACCCGAGTGCCGCTGACTCTGGGCCCTCAGCCCCGGCGCCCAGCCGTGCGGGCCTCCTGCTTGCTCTGGTCCACTCCTCCTGGGCCCGAGCAGGTAGCCCTCTTCAGTCCTGCCCCATGGGTCGTTCATTCTGGGCACGGAAAAAGCCACGGATGCAGCGCGTCCCCCGGCCGTTCTAGCTCAGGCCTGTGTGTCCCCGAGTGTGGGCGTGTCAGAGTGCCCATACCCACTGGGCCATCTGCCCATGCCTCGCTCCCCCACCCACCATTTGAGGCATCAGGGAACTTTCCGGCTCTGCCTTCCAGGTGTTTACTGGGTCTGATCACCTGTCCTCATGCTGCTGAGTCTGTCCCTCTCCTTGCCGTTCTGGAACCTTCCAAACACCTGCTCTGTCCCCATCTCCTCCCGCTTCAAGCCTCTGCTCGAGTCCCCTGGTTAACCCGGGCGCCCTCATGCCCTCAGCGTCTCAGAGTCACGATGTGGGTGGCTCGTGTGGGCGTGGGGCTCCCTCCCCACAGAATTTTTGCCTCAGAACCAGGTGTGGGTGGTTTCTGGATCAGAGAAGCTTTAAAAAAGCAGCACATACATCTGAAAGGACACATCTTAAAGACCCGAGAAGGGCCGTTTGTCGCAGGAGGGATGCAGTGTTCTCATAGAGGGGAATTCTTGGGACCAGGCCCAAGCGGTGGTCAGGTCTTCAGGATGGGTGGCCCCCACTTGGTGCAGGCGGGTGACCAAGGGCTCAGGACACACCTCGTGGGAAGTGTGGGCGGCGTGGCAGGGGCCCAGGGCCAGGGACCAGTGGGCAGAACCCCCACTTGTCCCCCAGGAAGCCTTGGTGTCCCTGGGGGGCCACCTGCGGGTCCTGCAGGCTCTGGGCGGGGTCTCCACGCGGGACCCTTACAGGGGCTCCCCTTAGGGACCCAGGGGGGAGGGGGTGTCTGGGCCGCCTCGTGCCCCTGGGTGGTAGAGGTGGCGTCCGCAGGGCCCTTCGCTGCTTGGGGTCCAGCCCAGGGCCTCCGTCCTGCGTCACGCGGGAACCTGCTCCTCACCCGGCCCTTTCTGCCGCTCCTTCAGTCTCTCGTGCAGCTTAGGAAAAAAGAAAAGAGGAAAAGTGAAAACATGCTTCACTTCCTCCAAGGATTTCTTACTCTTGCCTTTATGGATAAAGACACAGAAAAGGGGGGAAAATCAGCATAGTTGCAGCTCTTCCGTGGCCCCCTGGCCCCCGGCGTGAGGGTCAGACCGCAGTGGCCGATGGCACGGTGGCGCTCCGGGGGGTCTGCTTGCTGCTCACTCAGGGGTTCGCGTCTGGGTGGGTGTCCTCGCCGTGTGGCCCTTCTGACTTTGGGTCGATCTTGCGCTCTGGATCTTTCCAGAGAAAACTCTGCTTTCTCAGGGCTCGGCTGGTTAGACCAGGCCCCTTTCTCACGGTCAACTCAGCCCCTTCTGCCCTGTGTTGTTACCACGGCAGCAATGCCAGAGGCACGGTTGGGACCCCGGTCCCGGGGCTCCTCTCTGCCCTGAAGGGTCTGTGGTTTTCTGAGTCCCCTCGTGAGCGACCTGGCAGCTTCCCTCCCGCTGTCCCACTGCCCCTCAGCCCCTCAGACCCCAAGCAGCTCTGCCCCGCTGCCCCTCTGCCCCCTGCCCCTGTGACCCCCTGCCTCTCCGCCCCCGTCCCTCTGCCCCCCGTCCCCGTGTCCCCCTGCCCCTCTGTCCCCCGTCCCTCTGTCCCCCGTCTCTCTGCCCCCTGTCCCTCTGCCCCTCTGCTCCCCTGTCCCTCTGCCCCCCGTCCCCGTGTCCCTCTGCCCCTCTGCCCAGTGCCCCCTGCGTCTCCCACTCCTGCTAGGTTGTACTCCTGCTCCTCCATCACCAGGTCCCTGGGGAGTTGTGCTGCCCGGTGGTCCTTACAGGACCATGTGGCCCCTTAGCCACCCCACGTGGTTCCCATAACACTGTCGTCCTCTGTCCTGGTGCTGACAGCATCAGAGCGTCGGATGGGACGGTGCCAGCCACATAGATTATCCACGTTTGCGCTCGTTTTCACCCCCCCAGTTGAAGCCCCAGGAGGGAGGGGGAGGAGAGGGTGGCGTCCGCTGCGTGGCAGTGGCGGTGCCCACGCCTGCCCTCCTGGGACGCTCAGCGCGTGTCTCCCCCAGGATGGAGAGCTGTACTGCATCGATGCGCGTTTCTATGGCAACGTCAGCCGCTTCATCAACCACCACTGCGAGCCCAACCTGGTGCCCGTGCGCGTCTTCATGTCCCACCAGGACCTGCGCTTCCCCAGGATCGCCTTCTTCAGCACCCGCCTGATCGAGGCCGGGGAGCAGCTGGGGTAGGTGCCCGCCAGGCGCACGCGCCACCTGCCCCAGACTGGACGGCTCGGGTGGGGCTAGGTGGGCCCGGCTCCCGGGAGGTGCTGGTGGGCCCGGACCCCCGCCCAGCTCTGCTCTCCCCGCAGGTTTGACTACGGGGAGCGCTTCTGGGACATCAAAGGCAAGCTGTTCAGCTGCCGCTGTGGCTCCCCCAAGTGCCGGCACTCCAGCGCCGCGCTGGCCCAGCGGCAGGCCGACGCCCAGGCCGCCCAGGAGGACGGGCTGCCCGACACCAGCTCCTCCCCCGCCGACCCGCTATGAGAGCCGCGGCCCGGGCGCCCAAGCGGATGCCGTTCACGCTGCGGTTCGGGGAGAAAAGGAGAAGCGCACACGACGACGTCTGAGGTCCCCGGCCTGGTGCTGGCGGGGCCGGGCTGCGCGGTGGGCGCTCTGGGACTCTGCACTGGTGTCGCCCGTGAGTTTCTGATGGTGATTTTGTCGTTTCCACGTTTCTCGTTTCCCCTCTGCTCTCCATCGTTCCCGTCCCACCGCTGGGCTTGTGGGCAGTGTCCTGTCGACCCAGTCCCCTCCGTGTGGCCCCGCCAAAGCCACCGTCACCCACCCGCGGCCCGAGGGGCTGGTGCCGGCTCCTGGGGCGGCGCAGACCCTGTCCCCACCGCTCCTGAGAGGTCAGGGCCGAGCCGCCGCTGACCTTGGAGAAAACGTGGGTTTGCTTTTTAAGGAAATCCTATATCTAGTCCTATATACCAGACCTCTAACGTGTTTCTTTTCGAGGAAGCGGTCTGGGGGTGCAGGAGGGCCACGGCCCACGGAGGACCCACACCTGCCCCGCGAGTGCCGTGAGGCCGGCACCTTCTGTTGATTTCTAAGCCACACGCTCTGATGATGAATAAACTGATTTATTTTCTACCATTATTGGACATTAGGACAAACAAAAAATAAAAAACACAAAACACAGACAACGGTGCTGATTCTGGTGTGGTTTCTACTCACCATGTGAAAATAAACTATCAACTGTATAAAGAGAACAAAGTGATTTTAGAATAAAATGCAGGAGAAAACTTTTTTTAAAATGTTAGTCTTGTAGTGTGAATAAATTTGCCATCACCTTTTGTGTGATGGCCTGCCAGGTCATATACTTTTTTTTGGCATATACTTTTTTAAATACTGTAATTAGTGCAGTAACAGTGGGTTTTTTTGTGCGACTCTTCTAAAACATTCATAATGCAGTCATGTTTATTTTTTCTGTTAAGATGTTTTTGACAGTTCTAAGAGCAGTCTTTGGGCTCAGACCATTTCTTGTTCTGTTTTCAATGAAATCAATAAAAAAAAAAAAAAGAAGTACTTTAAATGAGGTTTCATCATGGTATCATGTTTCAACTGGTTTCTGCAAAACACCCGTGTTTCCCGTGGGGTGCGGTGCTCGTGGGGTCCCCCACGGCCCCGGGGACCAGTGGGCAGGCCCAGCCCTGTGCCGAGCCTGAGAAGGTGGACCTGACGCCCCCGCTCATCCCTGCGGAGAGGACGCGGCCCGCCCCTCCCCAGGCAGGCTGTGCGTGCGTGTGCCTGTGCGTGTGCGTGGGGGGCACGTCTGTGTGTGCCCAGCTCTCTGGAGGCTGGCGGAGGTCTGGAGTCAGATCTGTGTCTGGACGTGGTGAGGCTGGGCCCTCTCCTCCTGCCGGCCTCCAGTCCCAAAACTCATCGGGAGCCTCCGAGCACAAGAAGCAGCTTGAATGCTCTATTTTTTATACACAGACGTCATTCAGCTAGACATTTTCAGACATTTATCCAGAACCTGCATTTTGCAAACGGCGCAAACAGGGTGCCTTCCCTGTGGATGCGGATAAGGCCCGATGTGCGGAGCCAGGAGCCTGAGCTGTGACTGGTTCGCCCAAAGAGCCCTTTCTTCCCGGAGGACTTGGGCTGGGTCCTCAGGGCTCGCTGCCTTTCTCTTCTGAGGGCAACAGGACCACAGGAGGGGCTGTGCTGGCGGGGAGGGCCCACCTGCAGCTGGTTTTCAGGCCCTGAGACCCGCCAGCCCTGTGTGCCTTCCCCCAGCCCAGCCCTCGGGCTCCAAGCCCAGGGGACTGCAGGGGACGAAGGTCCTTGTGTGTTGGCGGTCCGCCGGCTATGTGCTGGGCCAGTGCTGGTGTCCAAACAACTGTCTGTTGAATCAAGACAGTCTAGTTGCAAACCTTTAGGGTGCTGGGGAGGTCTGTGGGGTGAGGGGCCCCCACGAGGTGCCGTCTCGGCAGTGGGTGCTGGGCTGCTTCCTTTGTCAGCCTGTCCTGGGGGCTGTGTGGTGCCCCTCAGCGCTGGCAAGATGCTCCCCCACCAGTCCTGCTGGCAGGCCTGGGGGATAGGCCTGGGTCTCTGCTCCGTGGGACGCTGACTGCAGATATGAAGCTCTGAAGGGCTGGCCGGTGGGTGGGAGGCAGGCCAGAGGACTCCCACGGTGGCTGGGGCACACGTGGCTGGAGTGTGAGGGTCTCACCCGGCTGCACTTACTCCTCAAAGGCAAACCTGTCACCGCCTCCCGCCTGCCTGGGGGTGTCCCTGCCCCCGCCCCGCCAACTTTGGACAGTGGGCCCCTCCCACCCACTCTTCCCTGACAGCTGCGTCCGTTTCCACGGGGCCGGAAGGAAGAATTCTGAGCGTCTTTTTCTACTTGTGCGATTACCCTCTTAGAGAAGAGACCAAAGGGCACTGCAGAGCCACATTTTGGAACCTGTCGCCAAAACCCCATTCCTAAGACGTGCGCTGACTTCTGCCTCCTCGAAGAGGGTGAATTTCCCCACGTCCAGCACTGAGCACTGTCGGACTTCCTTTTCTAACGTCTAGAGGAAAAATGATCAGTGTGCTACTTCACACTTGTTTGGTTACTGATAAACGCGAATGTCTGTCTTATTTATTACAGGTGGGCCTTTCCTCCTGTGTGAATTGCCTTGTAAAATTTTATTGTGGTGTTTATATTTCTCTTATTGATTTGTATGGGCTCTTTATATATTGTAGCCTTTTACCCATGCTGAACCTAAATTTTTATGTGGTAAAATCTGTCTTGTGATTTCTGATTTTGTACTGTATTTAGAAAGACCTCCACCTCCAAATTATAAAAATATTCTCCAGTACAATTTCCTAGTATTTTATTTGCAAGTTTAGCTCTTGAATCCAGGTGGAATTTATTTGGTATATAGTTTGAAATAATAAATATAAGATTTTTTTATTGAGGAATAATTTATATACCGTGAGATGCATGGCTCTTTTGCGTACAACTCAATAAGTTTTGACCAATGCCTTTGCCTGTGTAACCCATTCCTTAATCGAGACCCAGACTCTTCCCATTCCCCGGGAAATCTCTTCCCGTCCTTCCCAGCTGGTCCCTGCCTCCGAGACTCATTCCCTGTTACTCTTTCTGTCCAGCATCTCTTGCTTAGCTGTTTCTTGGTTCACATTTCATAAAGCACCGGTTCATCCATCCTTTTTATTGCTGAGGAGCGTTCCACAGTAGGAATAGACCAAATTTGTTTATCCATTCTCCTGTGCGTGCACATCTGTGTTGTTTCCAGTTTGGGGCTATAGTCAGTAAAGCTGCTGCGAGCATCCTTGTACCAGTCTCTGTTTGTCTCAGGTAAATTCCTAGAAATGGACTTGCTGGGTCAGGTTGAGTGTTGGTCTTTTTAATCTGCCTGTCCTGGTGGCATCTCACTGTGGTTCTGATTTGCATCCCTTGGTGACTCGTGCTGGGCACCTTTTAGAAGCTTTTTGTCCACCTGTGTGTGTGCCTGTTAAGTCTTTTGTGCGTTTTTTAATTGGCCTATCTTTCCATTACTGAGTGTAGGAGTTCTTTATATGTTCTAGTGCACGTCCTTTGTCACATAGAAGTATTTAAATATTTTCTCTCATCTGTAACCTTTCGTTCATTTTCTTAGGAACAGTTTAAAATTTTGAGCACATCCAATTTACATTTTTTCCTCCTTGATTAGTATTTTCTCTATCATCAAGTGTCTTTGCCTACCCCAACGCTGAGAAGATACTCTCTTGCTTTCTTCTAAAGCATGATAGTTTTAGGTTTAATATTTTGGCATATGACCCATCTTAAACTAATTTTCATCAGTAGAGTGAGGTAGATAGAGATAAATATTTGTTTTTTCCGACGTGGGTATCTAGTTGTTTCAGCTTCAGCTGTTGATTTTTTGAGAAGATTTCCTTTTCCAGTTGAGTTGTGTCGGCTCCTTTGTAGACCATTACCTGCTGTGTGCATCTTTATTTCTGGGCTATTCTTTTCCATAGATCTGTTTGCCTGTCTTTATGCCAGCGTCATACTGTCTTTATTACTGTAGCTTCATTTTAGGTATTAGAATCACGTGTAGTGTAAGGCCTCCAACTTTGTTCTTATTCCTGAAGATGATTACAGTTGTCCCTCAGTGTCCTTGGGGCCTTGGTTGCAGGACCCCCTGTGGATACCAAAAATCCACAGACGCTCAGGTCCCTTACGGTCGGCCCTCCATATCTACGGATGTGGAACCCGTGTGCACGAGGGCTGACTGTATTTCACTCTTTTGGCTCTTTCTATTTTTATATAAATTTTAGAATTGACTTATCAATTCCTACAAAAAAGGCTGATGGGGGTTTTTAAGCTTTAAAAATCATCTTTATCGAGATAAAATTTACGTATCATAAGATGCACCCGTTTTGTTTCATGAGTTTTGGCAAATGTCTATACTCATGTAGCCACTGCCACAATCAAGACATAATGACCGTCTTCATTACCCCAGAATCCCCTGGTGCCCCTTTGTGGTCCACCCTGCCTGCCCCGGGAGATACTGATCTACCCTTGACACTATAGATGAACATCTCCTGTTCTAGAATTTTCTATAATTGGAATCACACAGCATACTCCATTGTATCTGGCCTCTTTGGCTTAACATAAACTTTTAAAATTTTGAAACAATCTCAGATTTACAGAAAACTGCAAGCACAGTACAGGCAACTTTTCTCTCTAAGTCATTGGGGAACAAATTGCCGCCTTGATGCTCCATCATCCCTGCAAGCAAGGCTGTTCTGCTGCATGACTGGATGCACCACCAGCTCCAGGACGACGTTGCTCTGACCTGGCACTGACCCTCAGGTCCCAGGCAGCTCCTGCCCTCGGAGCAGGCGGGCCCGGTTCAGCCTGCTGTTCTGTGTGGTTATCGTGTCTTTCGTTGTTTCTGTCCGGAACAGGCCTGTCTGCCTGGTTTTCGTGGCCTCGGCACGTGAAGATGACGGTCGCTTTTCTTGTAGAACGTCCTCAATTTGTGTTTCCTCAGGATCAGGTCCAGGGCTGCATCTTCGGCAGGAACATCGCAGAAGTGGTGCTGTGTCCTCCTGCGTCCTATCAGGTGGCCCACAAGTTGGGTTTGGTCCATTTATTGATGATGCAAACTTGAATCATTTGATTGAGATTCAGCCACCTTTCCCACCAGCTTTGGTTTTCTCATTGCAGGAAACAGATCCCATCCTTTTCGTACTTTACGGTTGCTTGTGGGAGTTACGGACTCGTGACTTTCTCCTTCAGCGGGTTATAGTCTGTTACTCTCATTATTCAGGTGCTGAAAATGTCAAAGGTTGGGCTGGTGGCACCTCCTTGAGATGGCTTCTTTTGCTCACCGAGCACATCTTACTTGATGGCACAAGACGTCCCGGGCTCGTTGGTACCTTCCCTGCCCCCGTCCTGGAACAGCCGGGTTTTCTAAAATTTAAATCCACCATTTTGCTATTTTCTGCCTATCTCGTTTGTTCTTTGTTCCTTTTCCCCCTTCTTCTGCCGTCTTTTGTATTGAGTGTATTTGTGTAATCCATCGTTCCTACTGCATTGGCTTATTAGCTCTACCCTTTTTGTTTTCTTTTTTTAGTAACTGCTATAGGATTTATATTCTGCATCTTCAGCTGACCAGTCTGCTCTCCCGAGGTGCTGACCATGTTACAGCTGATTTAAGAACTTCACAACAGAACAATCCCATTTCCCCAGTTGTCATACATTTTAGTCCCTATAGTGTATACCCCAAGTCGTTGTTATTGTTTTTGCTTTATTTAGCCAATTATTGTTATTATTCTTAATTTGTACCTTGTCTACTCATTTTCTCACTGGTTTCCTTTTTTGTATTCAGTAACAGCTTTATTGAAATATAAGCCCATACCATACAATCCCATATCCTTTTACAGCTTACCATTCGGTGGTTTTTTAGCATGTTCACAATTACACGCAACCATCATCATAATCAAATTTAACGTTGTTGTGACCCCAGGAAGAACCCTGGGCCCATTAGCAGCCATTTCTCCCCTAGTCCCCGCTCCCCCCAGCCCCAGACAACCACGAATCTACTTTCTGTCTATGTAGATTTGCCTATTCTGGACATTTCATATAATACTGTGGTCTTTTGTGGCTTTTTCCACTGAGCATCATGTCTTTGAGGTTCATCCGTGTTGTGCCATGTGCCGGTCCTTCCTTTTTCTGGCCAAATGATAAATATTCTGTTATGTGGGTGGGTTGTCAGTTGATGTGGATTGTTTCCGCTCTTTGGCTCTTACGAGTAAAGCTGCTATACGCATTCATGTATTTGTTTTTGTGTAGATGTCTGTTGGATATATACCTAGGATTGAAAATGCTGGGTCGTGTGGAAACTCTCGTTTAACCTTTAAAAGAACTGCCAAGCTGTTATCCAAAACCGTTTTACAGTCCTCACCAGTAGTGTATGAAGGTTTTGATTTTTCCACATCCTCATCAACACTTGTTATCTGTAGTTTTTATTTGAACCGTCCCAGTGGGTGTGAAGTGGTACCTCACTGTGGTTTTGGTTTGCATTTCCCTGATGACTAGTGATGTCAAGCATTTTTCAGTGTTCTTATTATTGATCATTTGTATGTCTTCTTTGGAGAAACATGTATTCATATCCTTTGCCCAGTTTTAAGTAGAGTTCTCTTTTTATTATTGAGCGGTAAGACTTTTTAAAAAAAAAAATATATATCCCAGATAGCGATCACTTGTCAGATATGTGATTTGCAAATATTTTCTCCCATTCAGTAGGTTGTCTTTTCACTTTTTTGATGGTGTCTTTTGAAGCACAAAAGATTTTAATTTTGATGAAGTACAATTCACCCATTTTTTTCTTTTGTTACTTGTTCTTTTGGTTCCATATTTAAGAAACTGTTGCCTAATCCAAGATCACAAAGATTTATACCTTGGTTTCCTTCTAAGAGTTTTATAGTTTTAGCTCTTACTATTTATGTCTTAGCTACTATTTAGTCTTTGACACATTTTGAGTTAATTTTTGTATATGTGTGAGGTAGGAGTCCCACCTCATTGTTCTGCAGGTGGACATCCAGTTTTTCCAGCATTGTTTTTTTTATTTTTTTAAAATAAATTTATTTATGTATTTATTTTTGGCTGTGTTGGGTCTTCGTTGCTTGGCTCGGGCTTTCTTTTCTCGCTTTTTCTTTTTCTTTTCTCGGTCGGGTGAGCGGGGGCTACTCTTTGTTGTGGTACATGGGCGTCTCATTGTGGTGGCTTCTCTTTTTGCGGATCACGGGCTCTAGGTGCGTGGGCTTCAGTAGTTGTGGCGCTCTGGCTTTAGTAGTTGTGGCCCACGGGCTCTAGAGCACAGGCTCAGTAGTTGTGGCGCATGGGCTTAGTTGCTCCGCGGCATGTGGGATCTTCCCAGATCAGGGCTCGAACCCCTGTCCCCTGCATTGGCGGGCAGATTCTCAACCACTGCACCACCAGGGAAGCCCCCAGCACCGTTTGTTAAAGAGGCTATTCTTTCCCTGTGGAATGGTCTTGGCACCCTTGTCAAAGATCAATTGGCGGGCTTCCCTGGTGGCGCAGTGGTTGAGAATCTGCCTGCCAGTGCAGGGGACATGGGTTCGAGCCCTGGTCTGGGAAGATCCCACATGCCGCGGAGCAGCTGGGCCCGTGAGCCACAATTACTGAGCCTGCGCGTCTGGAGCCTGTGCTCCGCAACAAGAGAGGCCGCGATAGTGAGAGGCCCGCGCACCGCGATGAAGAGTGGCCCCCACTTGCCGCAACTAGGGAAAGCCCTTGCACAGAAACGAAGACCCAACACAGCCATAAATAAAATAAATAAATAAATAAATATTAAAAAAAAAAAAAAAAGATCAATTGGCCATAGATATTGGGTTAATTCCTGGACTCTAAATTCTATCCCATTGATCTATATGTCTGTTCTTGTGCCAATATCATACTGGTTTAATGAGTGTAGTTTTGTAGTGAGCTCTGAAATGGAGAAGTGTGAGTATTCCAGTTTTTTTCTTCTTTTGAAAGATTTTTTTGGCTATTCTAGGTCCTTTGAGTTTCCTTATGAACTTCAGGACCAGTTTATCAGTTTCTACAAAGAAGCCAACTGTGATTCTGACAGGGATTGTGTTTAATCTGGCCAATTATCTTTTAAAAAATAGACTTTTTAAAGAATATTTTTAGATTTACAGAAAAATCGAGAAGATAGTGGAGAAGGTTTCCAAATACCCTGAACCAGTATCCCCTACTCTTAACATCTTATTAGCATATGGTATATTTGTTATAATTAATTAATTATTTAATATTGATACATTGTTATTGACTAACGTCCATAGTTTATTCAGATTTCCTTAAATTTTACCTAAGGTCTTTTTTATTTCCAGGATTCCTTCCATGATATCACATTGTGTTTAGTTGTCAGGTCTCCTTAGGCTCCTCTTGGTTGTGGCAGTTTTACTTGTTCCTGAGGATCTTGACAGTTTAGAGGAGTACTGGTCAAGTGTTTCTTAGGATGTCCCACTATTGGAATCTGTCTAATGTTTTTCTTATTGATAGGACTGACGTTATGGGTTATTGGGAGGAAGACCACAGAGATAAGGTGCCATTTTTGTCCTGTCACATAAAAATAATCCTATCAACATGATTTATGACTTGATGTGGGCCTTGATCACCTCACTGAGGTGTGCTTGTCAGATTTCTGCCACTCTTTCCTCCCTTTCCATCCTGCTTCCTAGAAGGAGGGCTCTAGGCCCTGCCACACCTGAGGTCTGGGGTTAGGTCCCCTCTCCTTTGGGATAGAGTATCTACATAAATTATTTGGAATTCCTCTGCACTTGAGATTTGTCTCTTCTGGCTCATTTATTAATTTTTTTCAGTCATTTTTATCAATACGGGCTCATGGGTATTCATTTTATATTTTGGGTGTTTATTTATGTATTATCTGCTCAAATTGTTGCAGCTTTGGCCATTAGGAGCTCTTCATGTGGCTCCTGTTTGCCACTGACACCCTCATCAACGTGGGTTGTGTTTGTGTGTGCCTCCAAGCAGTTCCTTACTTTCTGGCACTGTGAGATGCTTCAGGCTCATTTTGTTTATTTTCTGCCTGAGTCCTAGACTTAGCCACTTCTCCATGGAGCCCTGATTCCTTTCATTGGGGGATGGTGTTAGAAACCAAGATCTGGGTGCTGGGGTGCTTGTTGCTACTGGGGTGTCTTTTCTGAAAGGCCCTCTCAGTTGACAGGGGAAAGAAATATATGTGTGTACATATACACAAATCTACAAATGTTTCTGTATGTACCTATCTGTGTCTACATTAGGATAAATGTAAATTCACACTGATGTCTCCAAATGTAATTCCTTACAACATGGATCAGCATAGCCTCCTGTCCTTGCTTATCTGTAAGCTCCTGCTCCAGCCGTGAGAAACCCAGCTCTCTCCACTGTCTATTTACTTAGTTGTTCAGTTCCAGGATACATGCATAGCTGTATCAGAGTCATTAACCAGTTCCCTATGGGAAACAACCTTATTGACCAGAGACAGTGTTCATGTGCAGCTCCATTTGCTTTACTCTTATGGACCCACTCATTTCCAAGGTTACTTAGGTTAGCCCCTTCCCCCACCCCTTCAGTGAGGTTGTTTCATACATTGTAATAGATTATCTTGTCACTGTCTGCATTCCTTCCTGGGGTCTTATGGCCTCATAAGTGACTTTTTTTTTTTTTTTATCGGCATGCATTAAGATTCATTTTTATGCTGTAAAATCAAGAAGTTCAGTTGTCTTTTAAAGAAGTTAAAGAATGAGAGAAAAGGTATTTTACACTTATATACATTTACAATTTCTGGTGCTCTTCATTCCTTTTTGTAGATAGAAATTTCCAACTACTGTCATTGAAAGAACTTAAATAAAAATTTTTAGCACAGATGTTTCTAGCAAAGAATTGCCTCATCTTTTGTTTGTTCAAAAGCATCTTCGTTTCACCTTAATTTTAAAGGCTATTGCAGTGGGTCTAAAATTCTAGGTTACAAGTTTATTATCGCTTTTCAGCACCTTCAAGATGCAATCCCATTGCCTTCTGGACTGCTTTCTTTCTGATGAAAAATCAGTGGTTGTTCTGCAGTGTCACATCTTCTATTAAGCCCATCCAGTGAATTTTTCTTTTTAGATATCATGATTTTCCGTTGTAGACATGCCATTTGGTTCTTTTATAGCTTCAATATCTCTTTTGAGATTCACTATCTGTTATCTCATTATATTCATGTTTTCCCTTAACTCTTTGAGCATACTAATAATGGCTATTTTTAATCTCTGTATGTTAATTCTGTCATAGCTGGTTTTGTTTCTGTTGACTGATCTTTCTCCTAGTTATGTCACCTTTCTACACTTCTTTTCATGTCTGATCAGTTTTAATTGGATGCTGGACAGTATGAATCTTGTGTTAAGTGTCTGGATTTTGTTTTCTTTCTCTGGAGAGTATTGGGTTTTGTTCTGGCAAATAATTACTTTACTTTTAGATCAAGTTGATCATCTCAAGTCTTTTCTTTTAAAGCTTTTTTGAGGGAAGGTCTAAAGTAGCCTTTATTCTAGGACAAGTTTGACTCTACACATCTTATGATGTGGCCTTTCTGGGCCTCTGCTGAATTGCCAGAGTGTTCAGCAAGGTTTTCTACTTATTAGGACTCGGATGACCCCTTGTCCTGTGTGAGTGTGGCATTTGTTCAGGTCACAGCTGCTCAGCATCCCTCCCGCCCCCATTTTGTGGGCTCTTACTGTGCACACGCACTGGTTCTTTTCAGCCAGAGACTCCAGGGCACTCCCGTATGGATTTCTGGAGCTCTTTCTCTGTTCAGTCCTTCATCTCTGGTGTCTGCCCCTTAAATTCCACCACCTTTGCTTCCCCGAACTCTGACCTCTGTCTTGTAATCTCGACAGGAGGAGTTTGCTCTGCTTGGTGTCCTCACCTTTGTGCTACGATTGGAACATTGTCCCCTTTGGACAGGCCAGGGTGAGTGTGAACTAGTGTGCTTTGTGTTTTTCTTTTTCCAGGAATCTTTTTCCTGCACTTCCTGTTGTCTAATGTCTGAAAATGGTTTCATATATATATTTGCCCATTTTTACAGTTTTTATGACAGGATGGTTATCTAGTACCTGCTACTTCATTGTGGCCAGAAGCAAAAGAATAATAGAACTTTATTTTCTTCCAACTTGAAAGCCAATTATTCTAATACCATTTATTGACAAATCTTTCCTTTCCCACAAATCTTAAATCTCATCCACTGCATTTAGGTATACACACACACACACTCCTTTTTATTCTGTTGTACTATTCTATTGCTTTATTCTGTTCCTCTATGTATTCTATTTCCTTATGATTTTATGTTTTTAAATTTAAAAAGTCAATTGTAAATACAATACAGAAAGGAAAAAAGGTAAACCTCCACTCACTTCCAGTGTCTTCCTTAGATTAATCACTGTTTCATGAATATTCTCACAAACATTTTATGTAAAAAAAAATATCGATAAAAGAATAATACGTAATATTTTTAAAGCTCTTACTGTTTTTTAACAAACATAGTGTTTACCATGTCCAGGTACTGTTCTAAAGTGCTTTACGTACATGATCATTTAATTCTCATGAAAATTCTGTATGGTGGGGGCTGTCCCCACCTTAATGGATGATAAAAAGGACACTAAGGACCTTGCCCAAGGTCACACAGCTCCGAGTGGCAGAGCCATGGTTGGGACCCCAGGCAGCGCGATTCAGAGTCCATACCCCCCAGTGCTGTTTCCTCATTCTCATAAATAATCCCATTGGGTCCATAAAGCTTCTAAGCCTTTGTTTGCTCACCTAAAATCCTGTCTTACTGCAAGTTCGTTCATGATTATCGGTGTCTTTCTCTGTGAGGCAACTTTACATGTCCTTTGCTTAGTTTCAGTGGAATTGTTAATCTTTTTATTATTGATCAGAAAGGGCTCTTTGGAAATAAAGAAAATTCATCCCTTGCCTTATGCATTGACAATATTTTCTAAATGTGTTTATTTACCTTGTTTGTGATGGGTTATTTAAAAATATATATCAGCTTCTAGGTTCTTTTTTACTTCTGCCTTTCTAGAATTTCAAATTCTTCTGTAATCCAATTTGGCAACCTTTTCCGTTAAGCTGGTCGTTTTCAGCCCGTGGCCATGCGGTGTTGTCGGCAAGGCGTCCCAGGTGACTTCACTGTCAGCCACACGGAGCCTCCGGCCTTGGTGTCCCTACACTTTAAGATTAAAAACCCTTTTTGCTCTCCTGTAATTTGACTTTGTATTCCCATCAGTATATCTAGAATTTCTTTTCAGGGTTGTATAGACTACACAATTTGATTTTTGTCCATTTTTATGTTGTTGGGACTGTTCTTTTATTCGTCTCTATTTGTCCTCATCGTTTTATTTGCTCGTACTTACAGATTAGCTTTTGTTACAAATTTGTCAATTTCCTTCCACTCATCTTTTCAAAAATCCCATTTCTCCTGGGGAAAATGTCTAGAAACAGATGGATCCCCAGGTCTGAAGCTCAGGAGAGAACTCTGTACTGGAGATAAAGATTTGGGGACTACCAGGATAGAGCAGGGCCCTCACCTGGGGATGACTCTGCCCCCAGGGGACACTTGCACGATCTGGGGACAGATTTGGTGTCACAGCTGAGGATGATATTGAAGTCAGAGGTGTCCAGCAGGGATGCTGCACAGCCCACAGTGCACAGGGCAGCACCCCAAGAGGAATGCCCTGTCTCCAACCCTGGGATGGAGAAATAATTGAAATGGGGAGGGGCAAGGTTGCTCTGAGGGGTCAGGGCAGTGGGAGCATCCTGGCCGGCAGGGAGTCACCAGTGAGGTGGCATCTGGCTGACATCTGAGCGGTGGACCCAGTTGTCCGGGCACAGGGACAGCACAGGGACAGCAGGTGGCACCTTTGAGGGACCTGTGGGCCAGCGGGGCTGGCGCTGAATGAGCAATGGGGCCGGAGCGGCAGGCAGGGCCGGCAGCCGTGAGAAAACCGCGAAGGGCCCCAGGCGGGCTGTGACGTGGTCAGGGTTGCAGAGGAGGACAGGTGTGGGAGTGGGACAAGGCCCTGTGTTCACGAGGTGGCCGCCACCACTGGCTGAACAACTTGGAAGGTGACCGCAGTGATGGAGAGTTAGAGGGGCCCAAATATCTTTATTTTTTAAAATTATTTACACTTTTTAAATTTTTCTATTGAGGTAAAATTCACATAACATAAAATCCACCATTATAGTCATTTAAAAATGTACAATTCAGTGGCTTTTAATACACTCACAGTGTTGTTCACCCATCACCACTATCTAACTTCAGAAAGTCTTCACCCCGAAAAGAAACCCCGTACCTATTACCAGTCACTCCCCACTCTCACCTCCTCCACTGGCACCACTAATCTCCTTTTGTCTTTGGATTTCCCTATTCTGGAAACATTTCATGAAGCAGAATCATGTATTAGGTGGCCTTCTATGTCTGGCTTCTTTTACTTAGCATGATGTTTTCACGGTTCATCTAAGATACAGATGGGATTAAATGTACCAGGATTTTATTAGATTTTATTATATGATGATGAATATACATTATTATTATTAGAAAAAAATTGGGAGGGAGTGAGGAAAGGCTGGCAGAGCTGTCAGACTATGATGCAGCTCTAACTTCTAGTGACGAGAAAGGGACAGAAGGCTGGTGGGAACATCCTGATCACCGAGCATCTACTCTGACTCCGTAAAGCCGCTGCAGAGTCCAGGACCCTCAGCACAGGAGCAGCGGTGGGCTCAGCACAGCAACAGGCCCTTTGCCAGTCGTGCTGCAGGGCACATTTTCACGGCAACCGCAACTGTCTAAAATAATAGTGTAGCGCGCACGTGCGCGCGTGTGTGTGTTTTTAAAGAAAGGCTGAAAATTAATTAATCATCCAACTGAGAAAGCAAATAAACCTAAAACAAAGGAGAAGAGAGGGAATATAAAGAGCAGATGTTAATGAATAGAAAACAAACATATGGGACTTCCCTGGTGGCGCAGTGGTTAAGGATCCGCCTGCCAATGCAGGAGACACGGGTTCGATCCCTGGTCCAGGAAGATCCCACATGCCGCAGAGCAACTACGCCCGTGTGCCACAACTACTGAGCCTGCGCTCCAGAGCCCACATGCCACAACTACTGAGCCCGGGCGCCACAATGACTGAAGCCTGTGCTCCGCAACAAGAGAAGCCACCGCAATGAGGAGCCCGTGCACCGCAGCAAAGAGTAGCCCCCACTCGCCACAACTAGAGAAAGCCCACGCAGCAATGAAGACCCAATGCAACCAAAAATAAATAAATAAATGTATTAAAAAAAAAAAGAAAACAAACAGAGAGACAATCAGTGAAGCAAAAAATTGGTTCTTTGACAAGATTAACAAAATGGCAAACCTCGGCAAGATTGAGAGGGGGGAGGGGGGAGAGAGGGAGGGAGGCGGGGGGAGAGAGGGAGAGAGAGAGAGAGGGAGGGGAAGAGAGAGAGGGAGAATACAAAGGGCATACAGCCACAGTACAACATAGATTAAAAAGATAGCATGAACAACTTTAGGCCAATACATTTCTAGAAAAGTATAACGGAACGAACACTGACCCAAGAGGAAATAGAAAACCTGAATAGTCTTGTAACTCTTAAATAGTCAGCAATTAAAATCACAAAGAAAACATCAGGCCCAGTTAGTGAGTTCAGCTGAACTTTCAAAATATAGATTCTCTATAGAAATGCTCCCCAAGGCCACCATAACCTTGATGCCAAAATCTGATAAAAATAGTGCAACAGAGGAAAACCACAGGACAATGTCATTCAGAGACCTACCTGCAACAACTTAACAGATTATTAGTAAACCAAATTTCAATAGTGTATAACAACAATAATCAGTCATGACCACACTTGATTTACCACAGGAATGAGAGGTTGGTTTAACTTTAGGAAATCAATTAGCATAAGCCACTACCTTAACATAAAGGAGAAAAATATGATCATCTCCAGTGCAGAAAAATGATTTGATAGAATTCTTCAGCTATTCATGATAAAAGCTCCTAGACGTTAAGACTAGAGGAGAATTTCTTAACCTGGTTAGGGGGTATCTATTTTTTTAAAAGAACATAGCAAACCTCATAATGGTGAAAGGTTGAAAGTATTTTATTTAACATGAGGAACAGGACAGGGTGCCCACTGTCCCATTTCTGGACTTCATTGTACCAGCTAGCACGGGAATATAAGAAAAAGAAACAAAACATCTAAGAACTGGAAAAGAAATGAAACATTTTTCCATGTTATCTACATAGAAAACAAAGAAATCTAATGGTGAATTATTAATCAGAACATATAGCAGTATTGCTGTGTGCAGAGAACTGCAGAGAATGCGAGCAACAGAAAATGTAACTAGGCGGAGCCCTTCGCTGTCGTGTGAAAACATGAAACACTAGGAATAAATCTCGTATAAGTGTGCAGGACCTTTATGGAGAAAATTATAAAACTTTACTGAAATAAACTAAATGAAGATACATATTTTGCTCATGGGCTGGAAGTCTCAGTATCACAAAGGTGTAATTTGCCCCAAATTGACCTATTGATTCCATGCAACTCTTGTCAAAAGCCCACTGTATGTGTTTGTATAATGCAACAAGTTGATTCTAAAAATTATGCAGACGGGATTCCCTGGCAGTCCAGTGGGTAGGACTTGGTACTTTCACTGCCTTGGCCCAGGTTTGATCCCTTGGTCAGGGAACTAAGATCAGGCAAGCCACACAGCAGGGCCAAACAAATAAATAAATAAATAAAAATTATACAGACAAATAAAAGGTAAAGAATAGCAAAAATTCTCAAGAAGAAAACCAGGCAGGAATATTACCTTATTGTAAAGCTTTAGTAATTAACACAGTGTAGTATTGGCACAGAGATAGACAAATAGATCACCTGAGCAGAATTGAGAGCCCAGAAACAGACCCATACGTTTACAAAGTTTTGATATGTGACAGAGCTGACTTTGCAGTGGGGAAAGGATACCGTTCAAAAATAATGTTCTGACAGTTTAATTATATAAAAAAACAAAGTGGACTCCTGCCTGCCTCACTTCATACAGAAAAATTAGTTGCATCTGGTTTAAAGTGCAAAAAGCCAAAAATGCAAATTTTAGAAGAGAAGATAGGAGACTATATTCTCAACATTCCAACAGAATATACAAAAGGATATCTTCACAATGATAAATGAAGGAAGAATTTTCTATGATTCAAAAAGCACAAAACATAAAGGAAAATTTGAATATATTTAGATACATTATAATTAAGAACTTCTGCATATCAAAGAAGATTTTGCAACACACATATCTGACAAAGGTTCACACCAGAACATATAAGAACTGGTACAAGTGAATAAGAAAAAAATGATCCAGTTGGAAAGTGGACATAAGATTTGAACAGGCACTTTGACCAAGAGGAAGATTAGATAAGTAATAAATATATGAGAAGTTGCCCAGCTTCCTTAGTGATCAGGGGAATGCAGATTAAAAGCCATAGTGAGATGCTTTAAGTAGCCACCAGGTTGACAAAAATATCGATCACACCAGAGTGTTGGGAGAGTGAAGCCACTGGGACCTGTGAGCTGTTGGGGAGTGTGATCGGCCCACTGGCACTGATGGGGCAGCATCAGTCTCACCTGTGGCCCAGATACCAGGAGAACTAAATTAGATGTTCACCGCAGGACTGTTTGAAATAGCAGAAAATGTACAGCAGCACAAACCTCCGTCAAAGTAGAATGGACAAATAAATTGTCACACCAAAGACTAATATGTGTGGTGACAACAAATGATTCACGTATGTGCAATGACGGGCACACTGTTGAGGAAAAGCAAGTTGCAGAAGAATATCTACAACTCGGTTCTTTCTGTTTATGTGAAGGTAAAAGTGTGTAAAACTGTACAGATATTGTGCAGGGGTACAATAGAGAGAGGATCGTGAGTACAGGATTCAGGACTGGGGAGGCCTCTGTGGGAAGTGGGGGTCTGGGAGGGGCACACGGGGGCTTTGCAGGATCTCCTGGGTCTGTTTCCTGGGCTGGTTGGTGGGTGCACAGGAGTTTGTGGTATTGTTATTCCTTAAGCCTTATACATATTTTATAATATGCACGTACTTATTGTTTGATTTTAAAAAGTAAATACGGAGGTGGGGGCCATTAGGTAGGGTGTCAGAAACAGGTGGCAGGCTGGAGAGGTGTATGGGGCCCTAATTCAGAAGGGAGGGGCTGCCCGGTGTTTGAATGCTGTGGGGACGCAGATAAGTTGGAAGTACAGGGGTCCCTCTCCTTCATGGAGCCATTCCTGGCCTCATGTACTACTTACCCTTATTGTTTTAAAAATTAAATGTCAATTCTATATAAAAATGAAAAATTACTCCCAGTTTTCCCTCCCCAACTCTCCATATGGGAACCCAACACCTAGTGGCAGAGGTGGGACTTAGAAAGGGAGGTATATCCCATTTACAATAGCATCAAAAACAATAAAAAATTTAGGAATAAGTTCAACCCAGGTGAAAGAACTGTACCCTGAAAACTATGACATTAATGAAAGAAATTGAAGAAGATGTAAATAAATGGAAAGACACTGCACCCTCCCCCCCCCACAACCGACCTCCTGTTCATGGACTGGAAGAGTTAATATTGTCAAAATGTCAACTACCCAAAGCCATCTATAAATTCAATGTAATCCCTATAAAAAATTCCAATGGCATTTTTGGTAGAAATGGAAAAAACGGTCCTAAAATTCATATGGAACCACAAAAGACCTTAAATAGCTAAAGCAACCTTGAGGAAGAATAAAGCTGGAGGCATCACACTTCCTGATTTCAAGCTATACTACAAAGCTACAATAATCAAAACAGTATGGCACTGGCATACAAGCAGACACAAAGACCAATGGAACCAAATCAAGAACCCAGAAATAAACCCATGCGTATATGGTCAGCTAATATTTGATGAGGGGAAAGGATACTTGAGTACTCAATGGGGCAAGGTTAGTCTCTTCAGTAAATGGTGTTGGAAAAACTGGATATTGACATGCAAAAGAATGAAAATGGGTCCCTATTTTATACCACTCACAAAAATTAACTTGAAATGAATTAAAGATTTAAATGTAAGACCTGAAACCATAAAACTCCTGGAAGAAAACATAGGGGAAAAGTTCATTGACACTGGTCTTGGCAAAGATTTTTTGGACATGACACCAAAAGCACAAGCAACAAAGGCAAAAATGAACAAGTGGGACTACATCAAACTAAAAAGCTTCTGTACAGCAAGGGAAACCATCAACAAAATGAAAAGGCAGTCTATAGAGTGGCAGAAAATATTTGCAAACCACATATCTAATTAGGGGTTAATATCTAAAATATATAAGGAACTCACAACTTGGTAGCAAAAAACAAAAACAAAGACAAAAAAACCCCCAAGTAATCTAATTAAAAAATGGGCAAAGGACCTGGCAGACATTTTTCCAGAGATGATATACAAATAGCCAACAAGTACATCAAAAGATGCTCAGCATCTCTAATCATCAGAGAAATGCACATCAAAACCACCGTGCAATATCTGCTAGAATAGCTATCATCAAAGAACCTAAGTGTCCATTGACGGATAAATGGACAAAGAAGAAGTGAGATATGTGTACACTGAAATATGTGAAGTACGTTCAGCCATAAAAAAAGAAGGCAATCCTGCCATTCGTGACAACATGGATGAACCCTGAGGGCATCGTGCTAAGTGAAGTAAGACAGAGAAAGACAAACGCTCTATGATCTCACCTATATGTCAAATCTAAAAGAAAGCTGAACTCAGAAACAGAGCAGAATGGCGGTTGTCAGGGGCTGGGAGTGGGGGAAATGGGGAGATGCTGGTCAAAGGGTAATAACTTGCAGTTATAGGTTCTGAGGATCTTATGTACTGTGTGGGGTGACTATAGTTAATAATACTGTATCATGTACTTGAGCGTTAAGAGAGTAGATCTTAAGCCTTCTCCAAAAAAAAAAAAAAAACCAAAAGGTAAACTATGCGAGATGATGGATGATGGATGTGTTAAATGACCTTATTGAGTCGTCATTTCACAATGTGTACACGTATCAGATCATCACATTGTGCACCTTCAGCTCACACAGTGTTGTATGTCAACTGCATCTCAATAAAGCTGGGGAAAAAGGGGGAGGAGCTGAAGAGGTGCTGGAGGGGAAGGTGGGCAAGGGGCCTCCCACCCTCTGGGAATGGGCCAGGGGCCGAGCTTCTAGGACACTGGAGCCTGGTTGCAGTGCCATTGCCAGCACGCAGCAGGACCAACTCAGGCCCCCTGAGGACTTCTGGGGGCACAGTAGGTGATACCTGTCTGCCTGGCGTGTGAACTTCTGCAGTGGCTGGAGCCTCGTGGGGGCGTCCCCGGGGGTTCGAGGTGAGTAGGACAGGGGGAGGGACCACGGACCCCTGCCAGGAGGGGTTGGGGGGGCAGGAGATGCTGAGGTCATGGGTGGGGAGCAAGCCCGCTGGAGGCCAGGGAGGAAGAGTAGTGTCACTGGGGCTGCCAGCTCAGCCCGGGTCCGTGCCCTGCATCCCCTGCAGCTCCTCGCTCCCCTGGATGAGCCTTCACACCTGCTCCTCCTTCCGCCAACCTCGACGCCCCCGCTCACTCTCAGCTCTGATCTTGCCTCTGATTTCAGTGAGAAAGTCACAATCCAGAGGTGGTCCTCCTCCCCCCATTAACCCACCAGCCTGCCTGTGTCTGCGGTCACGTCCTCCGACTGCCCTTCCGCTCAGCGAACAGGCTGTCTCATGTCCGACGGCCTCTGACCCAGACCGGGCAGCACATCCTTTCTCTTGCATCTGGAACCTGTCTTTCTATTGAGTCGTTCCAACTGGCACACAGAGTCCAGTAACATCCGCTTCCTTAAATAACCCACAAAACTCCCTTCATGCCCTGTGTCTCCAGCTATTGTTCCACGTGTCTGCTTCTTTGCAGGAAAACTCACCCAACAGGCTCTGTCCACCTGCTGTATGTACTTCCTCATGAGCCATTCTCTTTAATCCACTCCCCTCAGGCTGTTTCCCACTCCTCTATGGAAACTGCTTTTCTCAAGGGAACAGGCACGTCTGTCTTTCATGCCAGTGATTGAATGTCGGTCCTCATCTCTCTGGATCTCTCCGCAGCGTTTGGCAGATGACTGACTTCTCTCTGGACACACGCCCCTCCCGTGGCCCTGGAACACTGGACTCTCCTGTCCTCCCCTCTGAGGGCTCAGGCTGCTCCTCTGTCTCCCTGTCATCTACTTGGTCTTGCTGAGCACCCCAGGGGCCTCTTCTCTCTGTCTACACTTACTCCCTCAGTGATGATGACTGCTGATTCAGGCAGGGGTCTGGCACGTTCGAAGGGACTATCTACCTTGAATTGTGCAGGGCGCAGTGAAACCTCGAGGGAGAGGACATTGCAGAAACAAGGGGAGGGGACAGAACCCTGGACCTGGAAGGAGAAAAAGGAGGGTGGAGAGGGCGCCGGACAGGAGCTGGGACCTTCATTTAGGGCTTACAGCCCACCCCAGGTGGTCAGTGGGAGGGGCTGGGGGATAAAGACCCTGACTTCGGTTCTCTCCTCCCTCCAGGTGCTCACCGTTGGCCCAGCAGAAGCGGGAGCCAGAGGTCAAGGGAATGAGCTATGTGGTCTACATGTAACCGGGCAGGACCCTGCGGGCTTTCCCAGGGACAGACCACCCTGTGTCCCCCGCCTCTTGTTTGTAGAAAAGCTTTAGCGTCTTAGGCCTTCTCCCACATCCAAAGAGCAAATTTAATCAGAGAAGTGAGAAAATGCAGAAACAAAGGAAAACAGACAATAATAGTTTAATCATAGAACAAAGTCAAGGACCTTAGTTTCTCCTCAAGGGCTATAGATAACATCCTGAGACGTACCCTTGGGCTGTTTTGCAGCTACTACAATCCCCACCAGGTGGGAGAGGTTAACTGCATGCTGCCCACCAGCACAAAGACCCCAGATCCGCTGGAACCAGAAGGTTTATGATGCTAATTCTCAAAATACCATCTGGTTACCTCACCACCAACCAATCAGAAGGACGAGCTGATCACGCACCCACCCTCTCCCTTTGCCTTGCCTTTAAAACCCCTTCCTGGAAAGCCTTTGGGGAGTTTGGGTCTTTTGAGCATAAGCTGCCCATTCTCCTTGCTTGGCCCCATGTTGGATGCCTTGGAATAAACGCTGCACTTTCCTTCACCACAGCCCGGTGTCAATAGATTGACTTTACTGCGTGCAGCCAGGCAGACCCAAGTTTGGTTCGGTAACAGGTCAGCACACGGCGCAAAGTGGGAAGGGCGGAGAGGGTGGGAGGGTCAGACAGGAAGTGTTCACACAGCTTCCAGATTCACGTCTTCAGCTGTGACCTCTCCTCTGAGCTTCCCTTGCGATATCCAACTGCCTACTCAACATCTCCACTTCTATGTTAAATGCAGAATCCTGTGACCAACAAGCTCTTCCCTCATCTCCTGTCTCAGTAAAGAGCATCAGTCCACAGTTGCTTAGGTAAAAAACTAAGAGCCTCCATTTTCTCTTTCCCGTCTCACAACGGACACATCAGCACTTCAGTCAGCTCTACAATAGGGCCACTGTGCATCATGCCCCTGGTCCAAACCACACCACCTCTCTCTTGGGCTTCTGTTAAAATCTCCTAACTGGCCTCCCCATTTCTCTGTGTGACAGGCCTATTGGCAGCCTCCCCTGCAGTCTTCCCTTCCACTCCCAGCTAAGTGAGCCCTGATTTGGTTTGGAGCTACTGTTTGCCCACCTCCGCGGGTGATGGCACTCCTAGTCCTCTTTGCCGTACGTTCACTTCCCCATCCTCCTGAAGCCAGGAGTGGTACATGGCCCAGGTCTGCCCAATGGAGTTTAAAGAGAAATTTGCCGGGGAGCCCCTGAGAAACCTTTCCTTTGTTATAAAATGATGTTGTATGTTTATTTTTTTAAATGGATGTTCTTACAGATGGCCCATAGGCACATGAAGAGATGCTCAGCATTGCTAATTATTAGAGAAATACAAATCAAAACTACAATGAGATACCACCTCACACCGGCCAGAATGGCCATCATTAAAAAGTCCACAAATAACAAATGCTGGAGAGGGTGTGGAGAAAAGGGAACCCTTCTACACTGTTGGTGGGAATGCAAATTGGTGCAGCCACTGTGGAAAACAGTATGGAGCTTCCTCAAAAAACTGAGAATAGAGTTGCCATTCAGCAGTGGGACTGCCAGCAGTCCCACTCCTGGGCATATATCCAGAGAAAACCATAATTAGAAAAGATACATGCACCCCTATGTTCATAGCAGCATTATTTACAATAGCCAAGACATGGAAACAACCTAAATGTCCATCGACAGATGAATGGATAAAGAAGATGTGGTACATATATACAATGGAATACTACTCTGTCATAAAAAAGAATGAAATAGTGCCGCTTGCAGCAACATGGATGGTCCTAGAGATTATCATACTAAGTGAAGTAAGTCAGACAGAGAAAGACAAATATCATATAATGTCACTTATATGTGGAATCTAAAATATGACACAAATGAACTTATCTATGAAACAGAAACAAACTCACAGACAAAGAGAATAGACTTGTGGTTGCCAAGGGGGAGGGGGTTGGGGGAGGGATGGACTAGGAGTTTGGGATTAGCAGATGCAAACTATTACATATATATGTATAAATGAACCACTTTGCTCTATAGCAGAAACTAATACAACATTGTAAATCAACTATACTTCAATAAAATAAAATTTAAAAAATAGATGTCCTTTTTACACCTGCCTGTTCCTTCCTATCTGAGGCGGTGGTGTAAAGACATGATGTCTCATGCTATGGCAGCCACCTTGGGCCATGAGGTGACAAGCATGAGGACAAAAAGTGCAGGTGGTGACCGTAGGAGGGAAGAGGGATAGGAAGAGTCTGTGTTTCTGAAGTGGCATACTTTATGACTTAGTAAGTGAGGTTAAAACTATTGTATAGTCACCGACACCTGGGAATTGGGTTGCTTACCTCTGACTACATCCTAGGTGATGCACACACTGTACCCCTGCAGTCTGTTCCCCAGCAGCCAGAGGGATCCTCTAAGAACAGGAGTCAGATGACCACCTGTCTGCTCAGAACTCTGCTCTGACTTCCCATCACACTGAAAACAGAAGCTGGAGCCCAGATCTTGGCGTGCATGGCCACCCCAGGGTCTCTGCACTCAGTATCCTGTCTCATTCTACAACATTCAGGTCCACTCAAGGATCATTTCCTGAAAGTTGTCTTCCCTGACTGGGTAGTAGAAAAGCCGCCCCCTCCCCCCCCCCCCCACCCCGGCATCCTTATCTCCTTGTTCTGTTTTCACAGCGCTGCTACCTGGTGCTGCCGGCAGTATTGATTTGCTGTCCGCGTGCTGGTGGAAGGGACACTCGGCTTACCTCCTCTGCCACTGACTCGGGAAAGGCTTCTCATTTGAACGTTGTGAGGACCAGATGAGCAAATCATGTGTGAATCGAGTAGAACAGTGCCTGGCACAAAGTAAGCCCAGTGTGAACATTGCCATTCCTTGTATGAGAATGTCTGCTCCATGAAGGCTGAGCTGGGAGCCTAGCGCCTGGCATCTAATAGGTGCTTAGTGGAGAGGCTGGTTGGCTGGCTGGATGAATAGCATACAACAGGCTCTCTTTAAATTTTTATTGAAGGAATGGTGGGACGCAGGAATCTCTGAATTGAGGTTTTGGAGCTGATTCAGTGTGTGGTGATGGGAAAGTCCAGGATACGACTGAGGGCGGAGGGGCCCCAGGACAAAGCTGTGCATCCTGAAAACCCAAGACCAGGGAGTTGAAAGCATCCTCTAGACCCCGGAAGGATGGCAGGAGAGGGCCGGGAGCCAACATCTTCTTGGAAGAGGCCGGTGTCCGCAGCGAGGGGGAGGGGAGTGGGCGATGTGGCCGCTGGGAGGAGTGAGGTGTGGAAAGAAACGTGGGGAGCTAGGGGCCTCACCCCCCTTTGGGCTACAGCGTCTCGCCGCTGGTGATGCCTCCTGGGGGGAAGGAGGGGTTCGTTTGTGCCGCTCAGCAAGCCGTCGAGGACTCCCAGCCCCGCCCAGCTCCTGGCCTGAGCCTGCCAGTTCAGCATCTGGCCAGCTGCCGGCCGGGCGCGAGGCGGGACGCGCGGAGGGCGCACGCTCACCGCTGCCGCCCAGCCCGGGCGCAGCCCAGGAGGACCTGAGGGCCGAGGCGCAGCCCCCAGGGCCGGCGGCCGGACCCAGCAGGGGGACAGGGCGGGGGCGGCCGGCTGGGGGCGGGGCGGGCGGGATCCAGGCAGGCGGGGCGGGCGCGGATTGGTCGGGCGCTGCCACGTGACCGGCCCCTTATAGGGCGTGGTGCGGGCGGCGGAGTCGGGTGCGGCGGCGGTCTGCCGGGCTAGGTCTCGTGTGGGTCCGGCGGCTCCGCGGCTGCTCCACTACGAGCGCCAGGCGCGCCCCGCGCCCTCCCATCTCCGCGGGGCCGCCGGGCCGGGGGATGCGCGCAGCGCCCAGGAGCCATGGTCCGTTTCGGGGACGAGCTGGGCGGCCGCTATGGGGGCGCCGGCGGCGGGGAGCGGGCCCGGGGCGGCGGGGCCGGCGGGGCGGGCGGCCCGGGCCCTGGGGGTCTGCAGCCGGGCCAGCGGGTCCTCTACAAGCAGTCGATCGCCCAGCGCGCGCGGACCATGGCGCTGTACAACCCCATCCCGGTCAAGCAGAACTGCTTCACCGTCAACCGCTCGCTCTTCGTTTTCAGCGAGGACAACGTCGTCCGCAAATACGCCAAGCGCATCACCGAGTGGCCATATCCTGCCGGGGGCCGGGCCGGGCGGGGACCGGGGGCCGCCCGAGGTCGCGGGGACGGCCACGGGTGCGGCGTCGGGCGTCCGCGCCTCGCCGGGTCTGGGAGGGGCGGCCTGGGCGGGGGGCCGGGGCGGGGGCCGGTCGCGTGCGGCGCCCAGTGGCCATCTTTCTCGGGGCTGGAGGAGGGTGCGCCCTGGGGAGAGGTGCATCGGGTCGGCTCGGCGAGGAGGGGGCGGGGCGGATTCCGGGCCCCCTCCGCGCGCAGCGTGTGCGTGCGTGTTTGTGTGTTTCTGTGTGTGTGTGTGTGTGTGTGTGTGTGTGTGGTCGTGGTGGCAGCGGCCGCGGGAGCGGGGTGGACGCTGGGCGGAGCCCCCTGCCCCTGGGCTCGTCCCTTCGCTTCCACGGTCTGGGCGCAGAGCGCGCGGCCAGCCTGGAGGGCACCCGAGGGCGAATCGGTGTCTGTGTAGGTGTGAGCACCCGGGGGACGCGAGCCCGTGCGCGCGCCTGGCTGCAGGTGCCTGCGTGTGTGCGGGCATAGCATGAACCCGGTGCTGCGCGTGCGTGCGTTCGGGACTCTCGGTACATGTATGCTCACGTGCCTGTGTAGGTACATGTGGCTGCGTGTGTCTTTAGGTGGGAGTGTGCGCCTGCGCGGGGTCCTTCCTCCAGCCGCGCGCTGGGGGCCCACAGCCCCCTCTCTCGGGGCGCGGGAGCCGGGCGGAGCCGCGGCGGAGGCGCTGTCCGCGGTGCTGACGGCCGCGGGGACGTGCTGAGGGGCTGGTGGCCGCGACTGCGGAGGCGTCCCTCGCGGCGGCCCCGAGGATGAGGACGGGAAGGGCGGGGTGGACTCCGGACCCGGTCATTCTCAGCCCCTCCGGAGGCGGCCTGGCCCCGGCTGCTGCACTGCGCGCTGTCGGCCCTGGTCTCCTAGCCTCTCCTCTTTGGCGCCTCCTGGCCAGTCCTTAACCCACGCACTCCGTTTGAGTACATGATTCTGGCCACCATCATCGCCAACTGTATCGTGCTGGCACTGGAGCAGCACCTCCCCGACGGAGACAAGACGCCCATGTCTGAGCGGCTGGTGAGTGCGGTGGCGGCCGGCCGGAGGGCGGGGCGTGGGGTGGCGGCAGCTTGTCTGATTCCACGACCCTTTAAGGATCCATGATTGGGCACAGCTTCCTCGGGCAGGGTAGTCTGGGCAGCTCCCCCTCCTTCAGTGGAGGAAAAGGATAGAACCCGGGAAGCTAGCACTTCCCTGAAGGGCCAGGAGAGTGGGATAGCCAGCTCAGCCCCTGCTGGGGAAGGGTGGCTTGAGAGGGGCCATTTTAGCCGGCAGCTGCTCTGCCCAGTGCCACTAGCCACCCCTACACCTGTCCAGTCCACACGGACTAAGAAACTAAGAGCTAAAGCTGGGGTGTGGGAAGGGCGTTCATAATGGCCCAGGTTGAGGAGGGTCGGGCTCCGTGAGTGGGGGTGGGGCTAGCTGCCCACCCTTCCCTGCAGGGCTGTGATAGTCTTCGGCCCCCGGGGTGCAGCCCTTGGTCTCGGGACTGTCAGCTTCTCCTTCAGAGCTGTCTTCCCTGCCTCTGCTTGGAATCCCTTCCCTGTGGGCCCGCCGCTTCCCATGGGAAGCACTCCTTCCCAGGCTTTCTTCCCAAACGTCCCGAATATCGCTTCCACCCACTCTTGCCCGGAGCTCCCCAGACCCCTGTGTTTTCCCGTGTTGGAGTACAGAACCCACAGGAGCCAGGATGCCAGGTCAGGGTGTCTGGAGGTGCTGGGGCAGGGGGAAGGGTGCTGCTTGAGGAGGTGAGCCCCATTTCAAGGGTGAGGTTATGTCCCCTAGCCCCAGCCACCCCTGCTGCCCTGGCCCCTTTGCCTGGGCTTGGTGTGGGCTCCCAGGGGCCTGAGAGACCGAGCTTCAGAGCAGAGAGAAGGAAGAGCAGGTGCGGGGATTGGAGAGGGAGCCTGGGGCCTGGCTGGAGAGCTGCTGGAGGTCCTGAGGTCCCCGAGGAGGAGACACTTCTGGGGGCACCGGGCAGCCAGAGGCTGATCCCTCTTTTCCACACCCTGGCAAGTGACCGGTTCTGTCCAAGCTCCTGCCCTAACTTCAGTGGAGAAAAGCGTTGATGAAACAGGGCCTGTTCAGTGCTCTGCATAGACCTTGAACTCCAGGCCAAGGGGTGGGGAAGGGGAGACAGAGTAAGGCTGCCCTGGGGGTGCTCTCAGTTGGGTGGGCACCACGAGAAGGCAAGGAAGTGACAGCCTGGGTGGTCAGCCAGGAGATGGGGGATCACGGGGCAGTCGTTTCTCCAGGCGCAAGGACGGCCAGGAGGGGTTTCTGCTGTGGGGCTCGGGGGGAGGAGGAGTGTGAAAGGCAGCACAGCCGGGCAGAGTGGGGTGTGGTCCCTCTGCGTGACTCTTGCCCAGGTGTGGAGCCAAACAGGGTCACTCACCTTCTTTGGGCCCCAGGTTCCTGCTGGTGTTGTGGGCCCCATGCCTGCCACATGCTTGGTGGTGGGGGTCCACTCTGGAGGCCGGAGAAGAGGGTGAAAGTGAGAGGCAACTGGGGTTTCCGGCAGGGAGCCTTGAACGCCAGGCCACAGGGCGTGGTCACATCTCTAAGGAAGTCCAACAGGGGTGGGGCCAGAGGGAAACAGGCCGGGGTGGGGCAGGGGGCAGGGAGGCCAGTGTGCAAGCAGCCAGGCTCCGGCAGCAGGCTTGAGTAGGCCAGCCGTGTGTCCAGCCACGTCTGAGCTCCTGCCTCACAGGTGCGGGAGGGTTTGCTTTGTGGTGATGGGGGTCGGTACGCTTGTAGGAGGTGGGGGCTGAGCTGTTGGGAGAATAAGCGGAACGTGCCCCCCTGGAGGCCTGGAGGCCCCTGAGATGGATGGGAGGCCGGACGCAGCGGCCTGGGCGGGGGCCGTGTGGCGCAGGGGCAGCCTGGCCTGGGCAGGGGCCTCCACAGCTCCCTGTCTCTGGGGCCTCCGCTTCCCACACATCCATCAACTTCCTGAGTGGCCTTCAGCTGGAGCCCTGGGCTTGCAGTCTCACCCCTGCCCTGAGCCAGCCCTCAGCCAAGTGTGATCAAGGGTGGGGCTGGGGGAAGAGCTGTGAGGGAAGGTCTGGGGAGGGGTCTGGGGAGGGGTCTGGGGAGGGGTCTGGGGAGGGGCCCCGCCCCGTCTCCTGGCGCTGGCTTGCTCTTCTTCTGTGTATCCAGAGGCTTCTGTGAACATCTGTTTGCTGGGGCCCAGCTGTTAACCCAGGGCAGGTGGTCAGCAGCCTCTTCTCTCGGGGAGAGGGGACCCTCCAACTAAACCAGACCAGAAGCCTCCGGGGAATGACCCTTCGTGAGTCAGCATCAGGGTGGTAGGACAGGAGAACTGGGCCACGATGGACGCCAGGCTGGGGGTTCACCAGGTCGGGTGGGAGAGCCCTGGAGGGCCAGGCTTCTCTGGGGAGGAAGGCTCAGGCTGCTGGTCCTGAGTAGGAACTGGCAACACCCACAGGGAACCAGTCCGGCCCTCCCCTCCCCTGCAACCCCGGGAGGCTGGTCCCTGGCCCCTGAGGCCCGAGCCCTCCCTGGCAGAGCAGCCTTCGGAGGACAAGTCCTCCCGTGGCTCCCATAGTCCTGAGGGCAGGACCTTCCCGCTGCCCCTTTGTCCACTTCTGTGTCCGTGGTCTGCACTCAGGCTGTTTGCCATGCTGACCCTCCCCCTGTGTCCCCTTGGTCCAGCTTGCAGGTCACCTGCACAGAGGCTCTGTCTGCCACCCTTCCCAAGTGCGTGATGCCCCTGGTCACTCTCCACCCCGTCTGTGTGTGTCTTCTCCCTGAGTGCACGCAGCTCGTCCCCGCTGTGCTCGCCACCAGGGGGCCCGGCCCGTGTCGGCCCTGCCCTCTCCTGTCCCCATTCTTTTGCTCACACTGTTCCCTCCGCCCGGAATTCCTTTCCTTCTCGCCCAGCTGGATGCCTCGCCCTCCAGAGGCTCCCTGAGGCCCGGCCATGCTTGCTCCCCCCAAGATGTGCATGTTTTGCTTATCCAGAAGGTGTGTGCTGAGGGGATGCGTGGGTCCTGGGCTGTCCTCTCGGGAGCTGGGCCATTGTCCCCGTAGCGGTTCGAGCCCAGGATCAGACCCAGGTCACCTCTGGGTTAGGATTTGTCTCGCCTCTAGCAAGCTGTGAGTCTCCGGCCCAGTTCCTGACCTCTCTGTGCCTCAGTTTCCTCTAGGATGGGGATGATAATAGTGCTTAATGCATGTGAAGTGTTATAATGAGGATTGTCCTAGTGATTGTGGGAAAAACCCCCCAATTTTGTTATTGTTGTTATTGCTTCCCCTGCTGCAGGGCTTCCGGGGGTGGGAGCCCCTTCCTATTGTGATCGGGTGTCGCTGGCCGCGGGGACAGGGCCACCTGCCCTGTTAGGGGAACTTGGCAGAGATCAAACAGGCCCGTGATGGAAGAGACGAGTCTGTGGGTGGTGGGGGGTTTCCTCGCCTGCCACACCCCGGGCGGTGGTGACCTTGCTCTGCGCTTCTCCTCAGGACGACACGGAGCCGTACTTCATCGGCATCTTCTGCTTCGAGGCCGGGATCAAGATCATCGCGCTGGGCTTCGTCCTGCACAAGGGCTCCTACCTGCGGAATGGCTGGAACGTCATGGACTTCGTGGTGGTCCTCACGGGGTGGGTGCTGGGCCCGGGGTGCCCTCTGTGAGGGGCGGGATCGGGCACGCTGGAGGCCCCGGCTTCGTGGTGGTCCTCACGGGGTGGGTGCTGGCGGGACGGGCATTGTCTCTCCCCAGGAGGTGCCTGGGCTGTGATCTGGGCTGAGGGGCCGTCGACGGTGCTCTGCCCTCGGGCGAGCCTTGCTTACAGAGCTGCTGGTGCTGTGGGCAGGTCACCAGGGCAGGGGAGGGCTCTGGGCCTTATTCTGTAAATCCTGGGCTCCAGCCTTGCCTCTGTCGCCCCGTGACCTGGGGGCACGTTTGTGTGTTTGAGCCTCCTGCCTGAAGGGTTCTCGGACACGTCTTCCTGGAGCTGTGCTTGGATGAGCCTGCGCCGGTGTGTCGTCAGTTTCTGGTTCCAGGAAGGTGCTTAATCAGTGTGTCCTGCCACCCACTGTCCTTCTCAGGTGGCCCTAACAATTGCCAGCTTGTGGTTTCCGAACAACCCAGGAGATCCAGAAAGTCAACTTGGGCTGGGCTGCATTGGAGAGCGGGTAGAATGCCCTGCTCTTCATCATGGAGGCCCCAGCCTTCGGGGCCATAGTGTTTCCATCTGCCTGATGGGTGTTCAGGGCCTCTGCCCTGTTCCTCTGGCCAGTAGGCTGAGGCTGGGGCTGGGCTGGGGTTGGGGGTGAGCGCCTAGGTGTTTGCTCCACAGAGCCTGTTTGCACAGCCCAGGTCCCAGAGGCCCCCGCCCTGGCGGACTGCAGCCGCTCCTTCTGGGACCTTGTGGTCCCAGGGAGGCTCGGAGCCCCACGGTGGCCCAGAACACTCCTTCCAAGGGACAGGAGGCTGTGGCCAGGTCTCTGTCCTGTGCCGCATGTGAGGACAAACAGACTTGGCTAAATGGCCTCTGGGCTCCCGAATGAGGCCCCCCCTCACCCGCCCCATCCTGGGGGGCCTGCCCCGCTGTCTGCTCGAACTGCCGGTGGCTTGGCCCCAGAGGTGCCTGCAGCATGCCTGGCATGGGCCAGAGTTGAGGTGGCCTCGCCTTCAGAGGGTCTCTCCCTGGAGGTGACGGAGGGGCTGGTGGGCCTTGTGCCTCAGCTTCCCTTTCTGTCTTTGCACCTGTGGCACCAGCCTGTCACCGGCTGTGATGGGATGGGTGCCACTGAAATCGGATATAATAGGCTTTCTGGGCATCTTGCTGTTTTCCTTTCATTTTTCCTAATGACCGAGAAGGGAAGCGAGTGGGGAGCCTTCTGCTGGGAGCCGCGCGGTCCTGCGGTGCGGCGTGCGCCGTCCACACCCGCCTGCTGCCCTCGGTGGCGGTGGCAGCGGGGGCTTTTACAGAAAGCCCTCTGAGGTCCCACCGATGTTGCTGGTGGGGATCTGGAGGTGGGTGTGGCCCCTCGGAGGGCAGGGTGCTCCCACAGTCCAGTGGGCACTGCGCGGGCTGTCGAGGAGCGTCGCTGGCTGTTTACATCTCTCTCTCCCTCTAGATGTGAGTCCCTGAGGATAAGAACGGCGTCTTATTTTTCTGGGTGTCCCCAGAGCCTAGCTCTGGGAGGGCCCCCAGGAGGGTCAAGGAGCATCTGCTGAATTAATGGGCTATTGAAGCCAGGGTGCTCTGTGCTTGGGCCAGCTGGGAGCTGGGTGGGATGGTGGGACCCCGCCTCTGGGGATGCTGTCCACGGTGCTGAGTGTTTGGACTGCTGGGAGCAAGGCGGGGAGGCAGGAGCCCACACCGACCCCTTGGCAGGGCCCCTGGGTCTTCCAACAAACATGTCCTGATTCCAGGTCCAGGGAGCCCCGTCCCCCTGTGAGGACTAGGAGAGACCTCCAAGGGTGGCTGTTCTCTCTAGCCATTGACGACACTCTCCGGGGCACAAGAGAGAAGAGGATGGGCTCACTTTCCTGGGAGCCCCAGCAGGGGGATCCCAAGGGTCCCGAGACCTTAACTCTGCCCCCAGCCCAGACTTGGAGATCCTGACCTCGGCCCATCTGTTTCTCCACCTCCTCTTTCCTACCTCTCCTCGCTTCTGTCTCTTCTTCACGTGGGCCTCTCTCCTACCCCGCCAACCCTGTTTCTGTCTCTCTTTCCCTCCCTCCCTGTCTCCTTGTCTTACTCTCTTGGTCTTTGTCTCCCCATTTCTAATCTTCTCTGCCTCACTGACCCTTTATCTCTTCTTTGCCTTCTCGGTATTTCTTTGCCTCTCGACGTCTCTGTTTCTCTGTGTCTTTTTGCTTTTTCTCTCTCATTCTTCCTCTGTCTCTTTCTCTTTCTGCCTGTTCTGTGTCTCTCATCTGGGTCCTGGAGTCTCTGCTCTCGCTGTGAGTTGGCACCAATGGTTTCCAGGCTCCCTCTCTCTGCACCTTGTCCCCAGCGGTGGCGCTGGGTTGGGAGGGGAGCTCCCAGGTGGGGAGGGTGATCTATGTCCCAGAGTCACGTGCGGGAGCTGCTCTGTTGCTCCTGCTTGCAGCACCCAGGGACTCGTGACCTGTGTGTGTACTCATGTGTGCGTGCGCGTGTGCGTCTGTGCACGTGTGTGCACCTGTGTGTGTGTACCTGTATGTATGTGCATGTGTGCACGTGTATGTGTGTGTGGTGTGTGGTGGAGGGAGGCCCTGGTCCATTTTGGGGTGAGTGCTTGCCCCAGGGAACCCAGGGAAGAACGCCTAACTCTAAGCCCTCCTGAGCTGAGGTCCCTGTGGGTAGCCATGGCAGGGGGGGGACGTTATTTCTCCTTCCCTTTTTAAAAAATTAATTAATTAATTTATTTTTGGCTGCGTTGGGTCTTCGTTGCTGCACACAGGCTTTCTCTAGTTGCGGCGAGCGGGGGCTACTCTTCCTTGCAGTGCGCGGGCTTCTCATTGCGGTGGCTTCTCTTGTTGCGGAGCACGGGCTCCAGGCGCCCAGGCTTCAGTCGTTGTGGCTCGCGGGCTCTAGAGCGCAGGCTCAGTAGTTGTGGCTCACGGGCTTAGTTGCTCTGCGGCATGTGGGATCTTCCTGGACCAGGGCTCGAACCCGGGCCCCCTGCATTGGCAGGCGGATTCTTAGCCACTGCGCCACCAGGGAAGTTCCCTACTTTGTTGTTTTTAATTAGGGTTGACTTAATTGGTGCTCAGAGGGCCGGAGGCCCATGGTGGGGAGGGGAAGGGCTCTGGCCGGGGAGGCCCTGGTGCTGACTTGTCCCCAGAGGCCAGCTGGGCTCCCTTCTACTTCTGAGGCTGGCACGCAGGTTGTGGGAGGGCCCTGATGGAACGAGGGCCCCTCCCTGCATCAGGGAAGCCTCTTAACCTCATGTACTCACCTGTAAACTGCGCCTGGGTGCACTCTTGGCGTTGCAGGGGGCACAGCATCTAGTCCTGGCCACGGAGCCAGGTGAGGGGCTGCCCTGCCTGCCGCCCTCTGTCCTCCATCCTGTCCACGCGTTTCCAGCTCCTCGAGCTGCCCTCGCCCGGCACTGCCCCGCCCGGCACTGCCCCGCCCACTCACCATCCCTTGATCACTCATTTACTCAGATTCAGTGAGCCTTTACCCGGTGCTGAGGACACAGCAGTGAACAAGACCCCCAGGCCCCTGCCCTGTGGGCTGCGTTTTTGGGGGACCCCGTCTCCCTGCCCCGCGCTGTGTCCTCTCGGTGTGCAGAGGGTCGGCAAGGGCAGGTCACGGCCGCATCACGGTGCCTGGGGGCAGGTGTGCCGTGGAGACCACTCCTTCTGTGACAGTACCGTGCTTCATCTTCCCATGTAGGAAGGGGCTCAAGGAGAACGCGGTGGGGACTGGGTGCTTGGTGTCGGGTGGTCAGAGGAGACTCACTAGTGAGGTGACTTTTGAGGGATGTGAGGGGATGAGCCATCTAGATATTTGGGGAGAGGGCTTGGCTGGCGGTGTCAATACCAGGACACAGGTGTATCCGTGGCCTTTAGAGCCTGAGACCGGACAGGATCCCCAGGGAGTGGGGAGTTTGGAGGAGAAGCTGCCCACGACTGAGCCCCGGGACCCCAGAGCTGATACGTCGGGACTGGCCGGTGACGTGGGTGGGGACGGCGCCGAGGAGGCAGGAGCGAGGGGAGGATGGACGGCTGAGCGCGGCGTTGGGCACCGTGCGGGTGATGGGGTCTCCCGAGAGCTTGCAGGGGAAGGTCCCGCGGGAATGGGAAGGGTCCGTGGTGAGCACCTGGGGCAGCTCTTCCACCTTTGAGGGAGTTTTACAGCAAAGCCGGCAGAGGACTGGGCAGTGGCAGTGGGGAGGGGAGAGGCAGAGGGTTTTATTAGGTGGGGGCCGGAGCCTGTGTGCAGACGGGCCAGGTCCGGGAGGCAGGGAGTAGCGGCGATGCAGCCAGAGCGCTGGAGTCATGTCCTGGGTGGACGAGGGAAGCCAGGGTCCAGTATCCCGGGTCCACGCTCGTCTCTCCGTAACAGCGGGAAACCGGGGGGTGAGCTGAGCGTGGGCGCTGGGTTGTCGGATGAGAAAGAAGGGCCGGGGCAGGAGCCGTCCCCTGACCTCTGCGTTTCCACTGAACCCGGAAGCCGGCTGTCAGCTGAGGCGTGGAGTGGGAAGCAGGTGGAGAGAGATGGGGCGGCGGGGAGAGAGAGTGAGTGCGGAGCACCTTCGCCTGCCTCGGCCTCTCACCTCCTCCTCGGCCCCGTCTCTAGTCACCTTCCCTCCTCCGCCCGTTGACCATCTGGCTGGCCGTCCCTCCACTCGTTCGTGTGGAAGGTATTTGTCAAATGCTCTGGTTGCTGGGGACACGGCAGTGGATGTGGAGCTTGCGTCTCCTGGGGACACAGGCAACGCACAGCTCTTGCCACGCGGGGCGGTGGAGCAGGAGGCGGGGGCGGGGTGGGGTGAAGTTCCCCTTCACGGGGGTCAGGGAAGGTCCCTAAGAAGGACCTTGAGCAGAGGTGTCCGGAGCCTGGGAGGGGGCGGAGGGTGAGGATGGAGGGAGGCCGCGGGGCCTGCTGCGGGGCTCCGGGTGCAGGGGCCGGTGCTGGGGGAGGAGCAGTGCCCCAGGGAGGCGAGGGGGCTTGGACTGGGGTGGAGCTGCAGGAAGCACTGGTCTGGTTGACTGTCCTCAGGAAACCCGCTGGCACCCCCGAGTGTGGCACCCGCGTCCCCAGCCTGTCTGTAGCTGGTGTGTCCCCACGTCGCCACCTCCGCCCTCCCCATCCCGTCGGCAGCCCCCAGCCCACCCTACGGTCCTGACAGGTTGATTGCAGCTGGGAGTAGGGGCAGCAACAGGGTCCCCTCAGACCCCGGGGACCTCTTTGTGCTGGCAGAGGACCCCAGGATCCCGAGGCCATGGGTGTCCCTGACCACGTCACAGCCCCAGCCCCAGCCTGGAGCTTTCCTCGGGGACAGCAGAGAAACGTGTCCCAGCTCAGACAGGTGACTCCCCAAGGGGACATTTCCAACCACAGCCTCTCATTTCACTCCAAATTAAGCCGGGATTTCTCTCCAGGACCTGTAATTAGAGCTCAGGGTCCTCCCTCCCTGGCCTGGGCGTCCTGTGGGAAGCGGAAGGCGAGCGGGCTGGCGCCGCCTAGGGAGAGGCGTTTGCACTGGGCATGGATGTGAAGTTGGTCAGAGGGCGCGGGAGAGCGCTGTGGGGAGGCCGGGCCGCGGAGGACACTGCCCTGGCTGAGGAGGGGCCAGCAGGTATGGCCGAGGTGCGCGGTGACCCTGTGTCCACGTGTGGCAGCCAGGGACGCTGTGCCTCGCCGTGGGTGACGCTGTGTCCAGGTTTGAGGTGACTAGGGACACCGTGTCTGAGTGACCAGCGGCAGTGGGTTTGGACGTGGGCTGACCCCAGTGCGTGTCCGAGCGTGGGCACTAGAGCTCGCGCTCAGGGCTGGAGCCGCCGCCCGTGGGCTCCTCCTGCGTCCTGTGACTGTGGTCCTGCAGGCGGGGTCTGTGATGCCTGGTCAGGTTGGGGGTTTGCTGGACTTTCTCTTCCATCCCCACCTGAGGCTGGAAGCGGTCGGGACAGAGGAGGGGACTGAGTTCTGACAAGTGGCCCCTGGAGCGGCAGAAGGGGGCTGTCCGGTCCCCATTATGCTCCAGGCAGCATCCCCGAGGCTCCACTGACGATTCAGAGCAGGCCTGGCCCCGGGCTCTGCAGGCCTCCTGTGCTGTGTGGCCGGGTCGGAGTTGGGGGGAGGCACCCTGTGCCCAGCCCCCAGGTGCCTGCCTCCTGACAGTGGCCTCCCACGGGGCCTGTCAGTCCCTGGGGACAGGCCCGGAGCCCCGTGCTGGGCTGTGTGACCCCCGAGGCGGGCGGGTCGGGTGGGATCCCAGCCTCCCTCCTCACGCTCGCCGCTGGGTGTTTATGGAGGAGCAGCTTACTCCCCTGCTTGTGTCTC
This sequence comes from Eubalaena glacialis, assembly GCF_028564815.1. Taxonomy (NCBI): domain Eukaryota; kingdom Metazoa; phylum Chordata; class Mammalia; order Artiodactyla; family Balaenidae; genus Eubalaena; species Eubalaena glacialis. Next base: position 938,448 of record NC_083724.1, on the reverse strand, counting down.
TGCCCCCCCCCTTTCCTCCTCCCCTGTCTTCCTCTGATTTAGGGTTCTTGTCACTCTCCCGGGTGGGTGTGGGGAGCCGGAGCCAGGCCCCTCCTGGCCGCTGCCTGCAGACCCCACCCCGTGTGTTGGGGGAGAGGCCCCACCACCCAGCTCCAAGGGCCTGGGGGTCCTGGCAGGACAGGGAGTGCAGGCTGCCCGGCCTCAGACCTGGAGCTCAGCCGGGCTGTGCCGCGCTGCCGGCTCTCGTCCCGGGTGCTGGGCCCCCTGGGGCTGCCACCGCCTGGTGCCCACAGGATGCCAAGCCCCGAGTGCCTCTGAGAGGTGGCCCGGGGCAACTGCTCACCTATCCATGTATCCTGTGCCTGGTGCACCTGCAGAGGTCACAGGAGGTCAAGTTCATGCCTGGGGAGAGCGGGAACGTTTGCCCATGGGTGGTGGATACACCTGCAGCTGTTTGGGTGGGCGGCGCAGTTGGGTCTTGGGCTCTGTCTTCCTGCTCAGCTCCAGGCGGCTCCCCTCACCTCCACTTCACACCGCTGAGCCCAGAGCTGCAGATTCACCTGGAGGTGAGAATGGTTGCTAATGTCTTCTTGGGTTACTAGGCCTGGAGCCAAAGCCGGTCCCTGGCCTGGGGAAGGGGACGGGAGAGCAGGTCCTTCTCGGGATGGGCAGGCCAGGCCTCATCTCCACCCAGGGCCTCCCCACCGCCTGCAGCCCATCTGCACTCACACTGACCTGAAACTCGCAGATCCCGCAGGTCACCTGTCACAGGCCCCTGGGTGTCCTGTTGCTCATGCAGCCAGCCGCCTCGCTGCTGCCCCACTGTGCCCCTCTTTCTCTGGGTCTCAGCCTCCCCCCGGGGGGTCCACTCTCAGAGCCCCCGACACTACAGCCCCTCCTGGAGAGAAAGAGCCCGTGTGCACGGCTGGGCCCCCTGCTTCCTGTGGGATGGGCTGTGCGTCTGTCTTCTCTCAGCTCACCCCCCCTTCCCCACCTGGCGGGCCTCTCTGCCCTTTCCTCGCCCCAAGGGGCTTCCCTACTGGCTGGCTCCGTGACAGCCCCTCCCTGCTGACAGATGTTCCCCCTGAGAGCTGTGTTAGTTCAGGCGCTGTAACAGAGGCCACAGATGGGGGTCAGGGGCTGAGACAGCAGACGTTCACTGTCTCACTGTCTGGACGCTGGACGCCCAAGATCAAGGCACCCGCAGGGTTGCTTTAGGCGAGGCCCTCTTCCTGCCTGCAGGCGGTGGCCTTCCCACTGTGTCTTCACGGGATTGCTTCTCCGTGTGTGCAGAGGTCTCTGGGTTCTCTTCGTGTTCGGTTAGATTCATCCTATTAAATTAAAGCCCATCCTTATGACCTTGTTTAAGCATTTACCTCCTAAGCGCCCCGTCTCCAAATACAGTCCCTCTGGAGGTTAGAGCTGCACACAGGAATTTGGGGGGGGGGGGACACAGTTTAGTCCATAATAGGCTGTGCTCAGACCCCAGGCTCCTCTGATGAGCGTCCATTGGCCCCATTGCCTCGGTGCCCCGGTTCCCAGTGTGCAGCAAATACTGTGGGATTGGAATCCAGCTGGGAGAGCAGGGAGCCTGCCCCGGCCCCGATGGGCACAGGGTGCCATGTGACTGACCCCGGGCGATCGTGTGGCTCCAGGCCCGGCTCTGCTGTGGCTGCCATGTTGTGGGCCCGGGTGAGACGTCTGTAGGGCCAGTGTCTTCCTCCCTGCCTCACCTTCCGCTGACCGTGGGCCCTTTTTCACTCCTCCAGGTCTGTTGTCAGCCTCCCGGGCCTGACCACACACAGCAGCACCAGGCACTGAGGACGGGCTGAAGGCAGGGCTGCCCGCCCACCCTAGGACCCTCTCCAGCCTGGACCGGGGCAGGGGTCAGGGGGCACTGCTGAGCCCGGGGGAGGTCCGGGGGTGTCCTGGGCATGGTGAAGCCTCCGGTCTGAGGGTGGGAATCCCTGAGGGAGCCGCCACCCTGCCACCCCCTCTGCCTGCGGGCCCTGCACCTGCGATCTTGGGCCTGGGTTCTGAGAACGCAGTGATGGGGAGGGGACGGGCATGAAGCAAGAGCTTCCTTCTTGCCGTCACCTAATCAATTCTGGGGCACAGTGTTTCCACTGGGGTACAGTCCAAGGCCGACCAGCCCTGCAACACACACTGATGCAAGGACACAGCAGAGGCACGTGCGAGACCCCTCCAGGCCTGTCCCTGCCCGCATGGCCTGGACTCGGTCTCCATGAGGGGCTCTTTCCAGGGGGTAAGACCCCTGGGGTGGTGCACTTACGTGTGCTTCTCTGGGTCCCCAGCCTGGGAGGTGGGCAGTGGGGGTGCAGAGCCCTCTGGTGAAAGCACCAGAGCAGGTGGGCAGAGGGAGGTGGGCAGCGTGAGCTCCTGAGACATGGAAGGGAGAATGAAAGGTAGAAGCTGACTCTTCCATGAAGTTTCCTGCGTGCTGGCTGGTCTGCTAATGTAATCATCCTACAACCATCCTGGGCTAGATGCTGTTATTAACATCCCCTTTTAAAAAACTAAATATCTTATTTTGAGCTAATTGTAGATTCACAATATGCAGAGAGGGTTCAGAGGGTAATGTCCTGTGAAGCTGTAGCACAATTTCACAACCAAGGTGTCGACAATGGCACAGTCAAGACACAGAAACTCCATCCCCACCGGGACCCCTCCTGTTGCCCTTTTGTATCTGCTCCCACTTTCCTCTGACCTCACTGCTTCTCAATCCCTGGCAACCATAATCCAGTCTCCATGTCCATCATTTTGTCATTTTAAGAACATTATGTAAATGGAATCGTGCCTTTTGGGATTGGCTTTGTTCACTCAGGATGATTCTCTGAGTATGATTGAATCACACTGTTGCATGTGTCTATACTTTGTTTCTCTTTACTGCCCATTGTCTCTTTAACTATTCACCTGTTGAAGGACATGTGGGTTGTTTCCAGTTTTTGAAATATCACCCACAAGGCTGCTCTGCACATCCATGCACAGGTTTTGTGTGAACATAAGTTTCCATTCCTCTGGGATGAATGCCCAGGAGTGCAATTACAGGGCTGTATTGCAGTTGCATATTTAGTTTTTTAACAAATTACCAAACTGTTATCCAGAGTGGCAGTACCATTTTACAGTTTTTTAAATTCCCACCAGGAATGTATGAGTGATCTAGTTTCTCCATATCCTCACAAGAGTTTGGTGTTGTCACTATTTTTTATTTTAGCTATTTCGATAGGTATGCAGTGATACATCATGGTGGTTTTGATTTGAATTCCCTTAATGGCCAATGATGTTGGACGTCTTTTCATGGACTTATTTGCCATCTGTGTCTCCATTGTGGGGAAGTGTCAGTTCATATATTCTGCTCAGGTTCTAATTGGATTGTTAGTTACTAGTCAGTTTTCTCCCAATCTGTAGCTTATTTTTTCATCCTCGTAACAGGGACTTTTGCAGAGCAAAAGTTTTGAATCTTAATGAAGTCCAATTTATCAGTTTTTCCTTTTATGGATAGGGCTTGTGGTTTTGAGTCTAAGAACTCTTTTCAGCCCTAGGTCATGATGATTTTCTCCTATTTTTTTTTTTTTTCTGAAAGTTTTATCATTCTATATTTTATGTGTAAGTCTGGGATCCATTTTGAGTTAGTTTTGTATCAGGAGTGAGGCTTAAGTTGAGATTCTTTTTTGTTTGTTTTCTTCCTGTGTGTGGCTATCCAGTTGCTCCAGCACTTGCTGGAAAGGCTATACAGTGTATTTCCTCCACTGAAGTGTTTTGTGTCTCTGTCAGAAGTCAGCTGGGCATGTTTGTGTGGGTCTGCTGCTGTTCCATAGATCCGTGTGTCCATCCCTCTACCAGTTTCACACTGTATTGATTACTGTAACTATTTAAGTCTCAAAATTGGGCAGACTCATTCCTCCCACTTTATTCTTTTTTTAAAAAAAGTGTTTAAGAGTAAATTAAAAAAAAAACTGTTTTAGCTATTCTAATTTCTTTGCTTCCATATAAATTTTGGAATAATCTTGTCAATGTATATGCAGAATCTTCACAGGAATTGTATAAAACCTGTGTGTTAATTTGCAGAGAATTGTTATCTTTACTATGTTGAGTCTTCCAATCTGTGGACATGGTAAGTCTCTCCATTTATGTAGACCTTATTTGATTTCTTTTTTTTTTTTGAATTTTATTTATTTATTTTTTATACAGCAGGTTCTTATTAGTCATCAATTTTATACACATCAGTGTATACATGTCAATCCCAATCTCCCAATTCATCCCACCACCACCCCCTGCCCCCCCCGCTTTCCCCCCTTGGTGTCCATACGTTTGTTCTCTACATCTGTGTCTCTATTTCTGCCCTGAAAACCGGTTCATCTGTACCATTTTTCTAGGTTCCACATCTATGCGTTAATATACGATATTTGTTTTTCTCTTTCTGACTTACTTCACTCTGTATGACAGTCTCTAGGTCCATCTACGTCTCTACAAATGACCCAATTTCATTCCTTTTTATGGCTGAGTAATATTCCATTGTATATATGTGCCACATCTTCTTTATCCATTTGTCTATCGATGGACACTTAGGTTGCTTCCATGTCCTGGCTATTGTAAATAGTGCTGTAATGAACATTGGGGTGCATGTGTCTTTTTGAATTATGGTTTTCTCTGGGTATATTCGCAGTAGTGGGATTGCTGAGTCATATGGTAATTCTATTTTTAGGTTTTAAGGAACCTCCATACTGTTCTCCATAGTGGCTGTTATCAATTTACATTCCTACCAACAGTGCAAGAGGGTTCCCTTTTCTCCACACCCTCTCCAGCATTTGTTGTTTGTAGATTTTCTGATGATGCCCATTCTAATCGGTGTGAGGTGATACCTCATTGTAGTTTTGATTTGCATTTCTTTAATAATTAGTGACGTTGAGCAGCTTTTCATGTGCCTCTTGGCCATCTGTATGTCTTCTTTGGAGAAATGTCTATTTAGGTCTTCTGCCCATTTTTTGATTGGGTTGTTTGTTTTTTTAATATTGAGCTGCATGAGCCGTTTATATATTTGGACATTAATCCTTTGTCCGTTGATTCGTTTGCAAATATTTTCTCCCATTCTGAGGGTTGTCTTTTCGTCTTGTTTACAGTTTCCTTTGCTGTGCAAAAGCTTTTAAGTTTCATTACGTCCCATTTGTTTATTTTTGTTTTTATTTCCATTACTCTAGGAGGTGGGTCAAAAAAGATCTTGCTGTGATTTATGTCAAGGAGTGTTCTTCCTATGTTTTCCTCTAAGAGTTTTACAGTATCTTGTTGGATTTCTTTCATCAGTATTTTATAGTTTTCAGGATTCAAGAGCTATGCATGTTTTGTTAGATTTACATCTAAGTTTTTCTTTTATTTTTGCATGAGTACAAATGGTATTATATTTAAAATTTCAGTGTCCACATGTCCACTGCTAGTATATAGAAAAACAGTACATTTTTGTATATTTATCTCTAATCCTGCAACCTTGCTGAATGCACTTATTATTTCCAGGAGATTTTTCTCTTTTTTTTTAAGATTCTTTGGAATTGTCTATGTTGACAAGTATGTCATTTGCAAATAGGGACAGTTTTATCTCTTTCTTTCCAATCTGTCTCCCTTCTCATTCCTTTTCTTGTCTTATTACACTGACCAGGACTTCTAGTACTAAGTTGAATGAGAGTGGACACCTTTGCCTTGTTCCCAGTTTTAGGAGGAAAACATTCAGACTCTCCCCATTAAGTATAATGTTTGCTGTAGGTTTTTGTAGATGCTTTTTATTAAATTGAGGCAGTTCCCCTCTATTCCTTTTTTTCTAAGAGTTTTTGTCATGAATCAGATTTCTTCTTGTCAGTGTCAGATTTCATCCAATGCTCTTTCTGCATTGGTATGATCATGTGACTCTTTCTTCCTTTGCATGTTAATATGGTGGATTACAATGATTGATTTTTGAGTATTGAACCAGACTTACTTCCTGGAACAAACATGGTCATGGTATATAATTCCTTTTTATATATTGCTGAATTGTATTTGCTAATATTTTGTTAAGGATTTTTGCATCTGTATTCATGAGGGCTATTGGTCTGTCATTTGTTTGCTTTGTTTTGTTTTGTTTTTGGTTTTTTTTGGTACTGTCTTTGTATGGTTTTGATATCAGGATAATACAAGCTTCCAAAAATGGATTTGGAAGTGTTCCCTTCTCTGTTCTATTTTCTGGAAGCCATTGTGTAAAAATGCTGTGAATTCTTCTTTAAATGTTTGGTAGAATTCTGCAGTGAATCCAACTGGGCCAGGAGATTTCTTTTTAGGGAGTTTTAAACTTATGAATTCAATTTCCTTAATAGTTATAGGGATCTTCAAATTATCTATTTCCTGTTGAGTGAGTTGTGGTAGTATGTGTTTTTTGAGGACGTAGTCCATTTAGTCTAAATTGTCAAATTTATGTGTGTAGAGTTGTTCACAGTAGTCGCTCATTATCCTTTTGATGTCTGCAGGGTCTGTAGTGATAGCCCTTGTCTCATTTCTTATATTGGTAATTTGTGTCTTCTCTCTTGATCGCTCTCTTTTGGGAGGTTTAGGTTAGTCTTGCTAGAAGTTTGTCAATTTTATTGATCTTTTCAAAGAACCAGCTCTTAGTTTCAATGATTTTTTTCTTTCTTTTTTTTCAGTTTTGCTTATTTCTGCCCTTATTTTTATTATTTTCTGCATTCTGTTTGCTTTGGGTGTATTTTACTCTTTTTTTTCTCAGTTCTTGTGGTGAGAGCTTAGATGCATGATTTGAGACGTTTCTTCTTTTCTAGTGTATGCACATGGCATATTAAATTTACCTCTCAGCACACTTTAGCTGTGTCTCACACATTTTAGTATGTTGTATTTTCAGTTTAATTCAGTTCCATGTGTTCTTAAATTTTCCTCTAGACTTTTCTTTGATCTGTAGATTGTTTAGAAATGTGCTGTTTAGTTTCCAAATGTTTGGAGATGTTCCAGTATCTTTCTGTTATTAATTTCTAGCTTGATTCCATGTGGTCAGAGAACACACTGTATGATTTTGATTATTTTAAATTTGGTAAGGTTTATTTTAGGCTCAAGATATGGTCTATCTTTTTTTTTTTTTTTTAATTTTTATTTATTTATATATTTATTTATGGCTGTGCTGGGTCTTCGTTTCTGTGCGAGGGCTTTCTCTAGTTGTGGCAAGTGGGGGCCACTCTTCATTGCGGTGCGCGGGCCTCTCACCATCGCGGCCTCTCTTGTTGCGGAGCACAGGCTCCAGACGCGCAGGCTCAGTAATTGTGGCTCACGGGCCTAGTTGCTCCGCGGCATGCGGGATCTTCCCAGACCAGGGCTTGAACCCGTGTCCCCTGCATTGGCAGGCAGATTCTCAACCACTGCGCCACCAGGGAAGCCCGATATGGTCTATCTTTGTTTATGTTTCATGGGCACTTGGCAAGAATATGTATACTGCTGTTTTTGTGTGGCATGTTCTATAAATGTGGATTAGATCCTGTTTGTTGAAGGTGTTAATAAGTCTTCTGAATCCTTGCTGATTTTCTGTCTGGTTGTTCTGTCAGTTGTCAAGGTGGGTGCTGAGGTCTCCATTTATAGTTGTGCATTTGTCTATTTTTCCTTACAGCTCTATTGGTTTTTGCTTCACATATTTTGTGGCTCTGTTGTTGAGTACATACAGGCACACCTCATTTATTGAGCTTCACTTTATTGTAGATAATGCGTTTTTTCACAAATCGAAGGCTTGTGGCAACCCTGCATAGAGCAGATCTGTTGGCGCCATTTTTTCCAAAAGCATTGGGTCACTTTTTGTCTCTGTGTCACATTTCGTTAATTCTTGGAATATTTCAAACACTCCTAAAAGATTATGACTTGTTGAAGGCTCAGATGATGGTTAGCATACTTTAGCAATAAAATATTTTAAAATTAAGGTATGTACATTTTTTTAGACATAATGCTATTATAGCACAATTAGTAGACTACAGTATAGTATAAACATAACTTTTTGTATGCACTGGGAAACCAGAATATTCATGTGACTTCCTTTATTGTGATACTCATTTTATTGTATTTTATTTATTTATCTTCCCGGACCAGGGCTCGAACCCGTGTCCCCTGCATTGGCAGGCGGATTCTTAACCACTGCGCCACCAGGGAAGCCCCTCTACATGTATTTAGAACTGCATCAGAGTGTGCTATAATTTTTGTTTCAACCACAAGCATAGTTTAGAAAACATAATTTAGGAAACTGTATTATATTGATATTTACCCTTATTTTTATTCTTTCCATTCTTCTTCCTTCCTTATGGTCAATGATTCCTTTTTTTCATCGTATTCTTTTTATTTAGAGAACTTTTTAAAATCACTCTTTGAAAATAGGTTTGCTGGTGACAAATTTTCTTAGTATTTCTTCATCTGAGAATATCCTGATTTCTCCTTCATTCCCAAAAGATATTTTTGCTGGGTACTGGTGTCTAGGTTCACACTTCTTTTCTTTCAGCATTTGAAAATATTGTGCTACTTCCTTCTGATCTCCATGATTTATGATGAGAAATTCACTGTCCTTTGAATTACTTTCCTTTATAGGGATGTGTTTCTCTGGCTCTTCTGAATATATATATATATATTCATATATATATTCATATATATATATCCACTTCTATTATGAAAGTTTTCAGAGGATAGTTGGGTAGTACAGTGAACAACGTATATGCTCCACCTAAATTCAATAAATTTTAATTTTGCAATCTTTTTCCTTCCTGTATTATATATTTTGCTGTGCCATTTAAAAGTTGTAGGTATTATGAAGTATCATCCCTAGTGTTCTAAGAATAAGGGCACTGGCCTATGTAGCTATAATAACACTATCATACCTAAGAAAATAATTCCATTATCACCTAATTTATTCCATTTAAAAATTTCTAATTGTCACAATCAAGATTTTTTCTTTGTTTTTAGTTTTCAGAAGTTTGACTATGATGTATTTTGTGGATATCTTTTAGTTTATTTTGTTTGGGAGTCACTCAATAGGTCCTTGAGGCTCCCTCCTCCCCCTCTTCTCTTCTTCTGCTTCCCCTCCCCCCACTGCTCCTCCTTCATCTTTCAGCCTAATTTCTCTCTGTCGTTCACGTTCATACTGTACTGTTATTCAGTTCATTGACTCTTTCCTCTGTTCCCTCTCTTCTGCTGTTGAGCCCATCCTCTTAGCTTTTTATATTGGTTATTGTAGTTTTCAGTTATAAAATTTTCATTTGATTCTTCTTTACATCGTTCATGATACTTTCTATTTTTTTGGTTTGTTTCAAACATGTTTGCAATTGTTTGTGGAAGCACTTTTATCATCACTGCTGCAAAATCTTTGTCAGATAATTTTAATATCTCTGTTATCTTAGTGTTGGAATCTACTGATTGTCTTTTTTGGTTCAGTTTGAGATCTTCCTGGCTTTTTGATGAATGAGTTTTGATTGAAACCTGGACATTTCCACATGTTTTTCTGAGACTCTGGATCTTATTTAACCCTGTGTTAGCTGAGTCTCTGATCCTGACCCAGAAGAGGCAGGGGTCTTCTGCCTTGTGACTTCTACATGGGGTAGAAGTCCCAGTTCCCTACTCGACCTTCATTGGCGGGACCCCTCATTACTGCAGGGAGTGGGTAACACTCCCACTTTACAGACTGGAGACTGAGGAAGCTCAGAAATCTGTTCTGCAGGAACCAGTAAGGATTCCAGCTAGACTGAGCCAAAGTCCAAGCTCCTAACCACTAGCTACCCTGACCCTCAGGATATTCAGGGGGAGTAAAATTTACCCTAAGAAGAGGGGTCTGATGGCAGTGACCTGGAGGCATCTCCTCCTGGGGTTTCCATGGCTGCAGCGAGTGAGTGTCCTGGGTCACAGTGACCTCACTGGTTGGAGCTTTGCTGCACTTGACCAAAGTAGTAGGCCTCTTTCAAGCTGGACAGAGCACTTCAGGCAGTCTAAGGGCACAATGTCCACCTGGGGGCCATCTTTTCCCAGCACAGATTGGGGGTGGTGATGGTCAGGGAGGGGCTGTAGAGCATCCCTATGATGGTCACCCACTGTGCCCCAAAGAAGCTGGTGGCCTGGAACCCTTTCTGTCCACTCTGTGTGCTCCCCACCTGTCTTGTAGCCCTATTTAGGCTGGGGAGGGTGATCACATGTGGCTGGACTTTCCTGTGCTTTGGGCAGTGACTACGACAACGTCTGTTGCGTGTGAGGCTGACCTCAGCGTGAGTCAGTGTGTGTCACTGTGTGTAACCATGTGGGGCACGAGGCACTGGGCCATGTCCCAGCTCCACCTCTTCTTGGGTTGTGAGCCTGGACACTTGGATGTGCTCTCTGAACCTCAGTTTCTTCCTCTGTATGATGGGGCTAATGGTGCTGACCTCCGAGAGTCCCTGGCATGTCGTAGACAGCCCATGATGTTTTTATTTGAATGAGATGTGAATGTCATGTTCTCTGGCATGGTGGCCCGCACATGCCAGGCCTGGCCCTTCTTCAGCCCTGCCTGGTGTCTCTGGGGTTTGGAGCAGGCTCAGGGCCTCTAGTGCAGGGGGCCTGCGCTTCATGCTCAGCCCAGGGTTGGGGGTGGGGTGAGGAGGATGGAGGAGGCTGAGGCACCTTTGGCTGAGACCCACAGGCTGTCTCCATGGCAACAGCCAGCAGCCTCCTGGGCAAGAGCCAGCACCTGGAAAGTCAGTGACAAAGCAGTTCCTGGAGATGGTGCTTCCCCTGCCATGCGCCTGCCCTCAGCTCCCGTGTCTCCCTGGGCCGTGGGCGGGTGCTGTGGGCACCCGCCCCCCGGGCCTGACCTGGGGACTCGGCACCTGCCCAGCGGGAACCAGGACCGGGGCGAGCAGGTGCTCCTGGCTTCCCGTGGAGCCCGCCCCACCCCCTCCCTGATGACGGTAGTAACAGCCCCAAGGACGCTGGTGCCGCTGCCCCTGCCACTGAGTGCTGGTGGGTCCCGATGCTGCCGGGCACATCTTCTGAGTGTCATCTCGTAGCAGCGTCACCATAGCCACGGGACCCTCACGCTGTCACCTCCATGTCTCAGGTGAGGGACCGGACAGGCCGTGCCTTCCCTGTGACCAGGAAGACCCAGGCTTGGACTTAAACCCCGGCCACCTGCTCCAGGGTCCTGGGTCTGGTGTCCCAGGGCTGAGGTCCTCCCAGGCAAGCCCTGCGGAGCCCGGGGTGCTCACGTCTGGGTGGAGAGGACATGGCACCCCAGCCGCCTGCTTGGCAGGGCCTGAGCTCCCGGAAAGGCGCTGAGCGGCACCATTGAAATGCGTCCCGCCTGGGGCCCCAGCAGGGTCGGGGCCCTGCTCAGCTCGGCCGACTTGGTGCCAAAGCCACCACTGCTGGGGTCACAGCATCTCAAGGGGTCGGGTGGCCCCTGCACCCCAGGTCCTTCTTGCTGATTCGTTGCCCAAACTGAGGTGTTTTTGAGAGTCAGAGGGACACCAGTAGCAATTGTGCGGGCTCAGCAGTCCAGACTAAGGCTGTCCTGGGCGTCTCTGCTCCCTTTGCTGACTTGGTGGATTGGGAGCCTCAGGGGGAGCTCCCAGCTTGGCCTGGGGAAGGGCAGGGGACGGCCCCCCCATCGTGAAACAGAGGTTGAAAGGCAGCGTGACCTTCTAGCCAGTATGTTCCATATGCAGCTACAAAGACCCAGCCGAGACCCCAGACTCTGGGCGGGTGGGGGGTGCCTGGGTCAGGGTCAGGGCCCCAGGCCAGCACTGCAGCGGGTGTTGCCACCTCTCCCCACCCCACGTGGCCGGGAGCACCCCCCAAGCTCAGGTACCCGTGCGGGTGGGACTCCACACAGGGACTGGCTGATGTGTCTGTGCCGTGTGGGCCTGGTATCTGTGGTCCAGGCAGTGTGTCCGTGGCTCCTGCTGTCCACCCTGGGTGCTTGGGTACCCATGGGGCTGTGTGTCTGAGCACGTGCCACGCGCCTGTGTGCCCCCAAGTCCCGGCCACGTCTTTACGCCCTGTTGCTCCATGTGCTGGGGTGACCTGGGCCTGGGGGTTGGGCTACAGTAGTCACTAGCTGGGTGAGTGTGTGCTCTGGGGCCTGAGTCCCTGCATATTTTATGTAGTTGTTATCACAATTTGCATAAAACTTGCATTTTACCCTTTTTTATATAACAGCGTATTGAGGTAAAATTCACATACCATAATATTCATCCTTTTATAGCGTACAAGTCAGTGATTTTTAGTATGTTCTCAGAGTTGTGCCACCATCACTACAACCTAATTTTAGAGCATTTCCATCTCCCCGAGAAAGAAACGCCTTCCCATTCGTAGTCATGCCCCGATGCCCCTCCCCGCCGGCCCCAGTAATCACTCATCTCCTGTTTGTCCCTGGAAATGTGTCTGTCTGGACACTGAATGTGATGCCATCATGCGATGTGTGGCCCTTTGTGTCTGGCTCCTTTCACTTAGTACAGTGTTTCTAAGGTTCATCCATGAATCAGTTCATCTGTTTCTTTTAACGTTATTTCACAAACACGTTAGGTCCGATGCGATGTGTTATTATTTGTAATGAGCCCCCAGGGTTCCACTGTCGTTGCACGCGAAGATGGTTCTACATGAGTTTTTTTTCTTTTTTTTTTTAATATGTTTATTTATTTATTCATTCATTCATTTATTTATTTTTGGCTGTGTTGGGTCCTCGTTGCTGCATGCAGGCTTTCTCTAGTTGTGGCGAGCGGGGGCTACTCCGTTGCAGTGTGCGGGCTTCTCATTGCAGTGGCTTCTCTTGTTGCAGAGCACGGGCTCTAGGCTTGCGGGCTTCAGTAGCTGTGGCATGCGGGCTCAGTAGTTGTGGCTCGCGGGCTTAGTTGCTCCGCGGCATGTGGGATCTTCCTGGACCAGGGCTCGAACCCATGTCCCCTGCATTGGCAGGCGGATTCTTAACCACTGAGCCACCAGGGAAGTCCCTCTACATGGGGTTTTAATCTCAATAGTGTGATGTCTATCTTTGTAACTTTGGTTTCTGAATTTTTCATTATTTTGATGGGACAGATTCCTAGAGAAGACTAATTGAAAGTGTTGAAGCGTTTTATGGCATTTTATTTTGCCAAGTTGTTTTACAAGTGGGATGCATTAATTTACATTCCCACTAGTTCTATTTAAATCATTAGTTCAATATCAACTTCACCACCACTGGGGGTTACATTTCTAAAGCTCTTGATCATGTATCGGGTGTAAGACCACTCCTCGTTGCTGTTTTATCTTTCGTTTCCGTGACTGATGGATTGGACATGTTTGCACGTTACTGAATTGTGTTTACTTTTATGAGTTATGTGTGTGGATTCTTTGCTGTTTAGTTTTGGAAACGTCAGGGCTTCTTCACTAACATTTATTGAGCACGTACTTCCTACCAGGAGCCTTGCTGGGTGTGGGCTGAGAAGGAAGGCCCCCAGCCCCAAGCCAGCCCTGCCCCCCCTGCAAGGCTGACCTCCTGCCTTGCTTTCCAGGATTTCCTAGAGCCTAAGACTTTGGGAATAGTAGTCACCAAAGTCTTAGGCTCTAGCAAATAGTAGGATGTAGTAGGATGTATGCTAGTAGGATGTATGCTATAATTACCCTTTTGTTATTGTTGTTAATATAACATCTTTAATTAAAGTGCCTCCAAGTTATTTTATTATTTTTAAAAATTTCAACGGAAGGTACACATTTTCCTTTTCTGTATAAATAAAAAATATTGATTTTCTCACTTTAAAATGCTCATATTGGAAAGAGTAAAAACAATGACCCACAATCCCACCATCCTGAGATAACCACTATTAATATTTTGAGCTATTTCCTTCCGAGCTTCTTCTATGTGTAAGTTTTTAAAATGCACAGTTGGTATCCTACTCCAGGGGCGTAGAGGCAGGCTGCCTCGTCAGCTGGGCAGGGTTGCCCAAGATGCCATGCGAGGGGTCCCCAGGGGGCCTCTGCACACGGGGGCCTGGCGTCTGAGCATCCTGCACAGCTGAGCACGCGCTGAAGACACGGTTCTCCTGCCGTGCGGCCTGACCCCGGTCGTCCCCTTGGCGTCGAGCGTGCGGCCTGACCCCGGTCGTCCCCTTGGCGTCGAGCGTGCGGCCTGACCCCGGTCGTCCCCTTGGCGTCGAGCGTGCGGCCTGACCCCGGTCGTCCCCTTGGCGTCGAGCGTGCGGCCTGACCCCGGTCGTCCCCTTGGCGTCGAGCGTGCGGCCTGACCCCGGTCGTCCCCTTGGCGTCGAGCGTGCGGCCTGACCCCGGTCGTCCCCTTGGCGTCGAGCGTGCGGCCTGACCCCGGTCGTCCCCTTGGCGTCGAGCGTGCGGCCTGACCCCGGTCGTCCCCTTGGCGTCGAGCGTGCGGCCTGACCCCGGTCGTCCCCTTGGCGTCGAGCGTGCGGCCTGACCCCGGTCGTCCCCTTGGCGTCGAGCGTGCGGCCTGACCCCGGTCGTCCCCTTGGCGTCGAGCGTGCGGCCTGACCCCGGTCGTCCCCTTGGCGTCGAGCGTGCGGCCTGACCCCGGTCGTCCCCTTGGCGTCGAGCGTGCGGCCTGACCCCGGTCGTCCCCTTGGCGTCGAGCGTGCGGCCTGACCCCGGTCGTCCCCTTGGCGTCGAGCGTGCGGCCTGACCCCGGTCGTCCCCTTGGCGTCGAGCGTGCGGCCTGACCCCGGTCGTCCCCTTGGCGTCGAGCGTGCGGCCTGACCCCGGTCGTCCCCTTGGCGTCGAGCGTGCGGCCTGACCCCGGTCGTCCCCTTGGCGTCGAGCGTGCGGACTGACCCCGGTCATCCCCTTAGTGTCGAGAATTTAAGTTATTTCCAATCTTGCTTTTATAGAAAAGACCAAAAACATACATACGTCTGTGCCACACCTCTGATTATTTCCTTGGGACAAATGCCTAGAAGTCGGGTGACAGTAAATCATATTAAAAAATTCTTTGCTCCCCCGTCATTTGGTTATGCTTCCTTTATCGCATATTTAAGTGCTTTTGTGTGTGACAGGAGCTGCTTCTGCTTTGGTTTGAACCCATCTGGCCTGTGGTCTAGCTGTTGAGCTCAAAGTAGCATTTCAGTATCTCATGAAACAAAACCTTCTCTCTTTGCTCTTCTTTTCTGAATATTTCTTTAATTTTTTTGCCTATTTAGTTTTCCAGATAACTCTGAAATCATGTTGCTGTAGTCCAAAGAATTCCTTTTGGGAGATTGTGTCAATTATTGAGAATCTCTAAGTCAAATTGTGGAGACTCAGGTTTTAAAAATCCACGTTTTGGGCTTCCCTGGTGGCGCAGTGGTTGAGAATCTGCCTGCCAATGCAGGGGACACGGGTTCGAGCCCTGGTCTGGGAAGATCCCACGTGCCGCGGAGCAGCTGGGCCCGTGAGCCACAATTACTGAGCCTGCGTGTCTGGAGCCTGTGCTCCGCAACAAGAGAGGCCGCGACAGTGAGAAGCCCGCGCACCACGATGAAGAGTGGCCCCCGCTTGCCACAACTACAGAAAGCCCTCACACAGAAACGAAGACCCAACACAGCCATAAATAAATAAATAAATACTTAAAAAAAAATCTATTAAAAAAAAAAAAATCCATGTTTTATGTTTTTCTGCCCATCCAGGAGTAGCATGTATCTTAACATGTGTTCAATGCTCCCCTCTCGGTAAATAAAGTCTTGTCGTTTTCTTGGTGTAGGTCACTCACATTTTTTTTTAAAAAATATTTATTTATTTATTTATTTATTGGCTGCGTTGGGTCTTTTTTTCTTTTTTAAAAAAAAATTTATTTATTTATTTATATTTATTTTTGGCTGTGTTGGGTCTTCGTTTCTGTGCGAGGGCTTTCTCCAGCTGCGGCAAGTGGGGGCCACTCTTCATCGCGGTGCGCGGGCCTCTCACCGTCGCGGCCTCTCTTGTTGCGGAGCACAGGCTCCAGACGCGCAGGCTCAGTAGTTGTGGCTCACGGGCTTAGTCACTCCGCGGCATGTGGATCTTCCCAGACCAGGGCTCGAACCCGTGTCCCCTGCATTGGCAGGCAGATTCTTAACCACTGCGCCACCAGGGAAGCCCCTGCATTGGGTCTTTGTTGCTGCGCGTGGGGTTTCTCTAGTTGTGGCGAGCGGGAGCCTACTCTTCGTTGCGGTGCGCAGGCTTTGGGCGGGGGCTACTCGGCTTCTCGTTGCGGTGGCTTCTCTTGTTGCAGAGCACGGGCTCTAGGCGTGCGGGCTTCAGTAGTTGCGGCATGCAGGCTCAGTATTTGTGGCTCGCAGGCTTAGTTGCTCCGCGGCATGTGGGATCCTCCTGGACCAGGGCTCGAACCCATGTCCCCTGCATTGGCAGGTGGATTCTTAACCACTGCACCACCAGGGAAGTCCCGGTCACTCACATTTTAGTTATTCCTCAGTGGTTTGTGTGTGAGGCCATTGTGGTTGAGGAGTTTTGTTTCATTAGATTTCCGACTGGCCACGTTTGGTCCCACTCCGGCTTTGGGGAATTTGTGCTCTCGTCGTGCTCCCGGGCTTGGCCCCTGCAGGCCACTCTGAGGGGACTTGCGCTGGTCTCTGTTTGCTGATTGATGGTGAGCTTGCAGCCAAGTTTTGTTTTTTTTCCAGCCCAGATTTCTCAGCACTGTGATGACAATATCTAAAGGTTGCTTTTCCGTGCCTGTTGTTGTTTTTCTATAATTGCTCTTGTGCTGTATTTTTCTCTTAAGGCTTTGTTCTACTTCCTGTCCTCTGTGAAAGTCGGGAGTGGAGGGTGAGACTTGCAAACCTGCAGGAAGGGGTTCAAGGTGATGTTCCTGATCAGCGGCCCGCACAACTTGAGTGGGTGTCAGAATCACCTGCAGGGCTTCCCTCAATCCTGGTGCTGGGCCCACCCTCCGAGGGCCGGTGGGTGGGGCCCAGAGTTCACACCTGCTGCTGGTCCTGGGATGGTGCTTTGAGAAACTCTGCTCTCGACCAAGTTCCTGGGAGTTTTATCATTGTCTTCCAGAAATACTTATTTTATCTATTCCTTCCCTTATGTCTTATTCACATTCTGTTATGTTAGCCAGAACTCTTGAAGGAAGATTAAATGAGATTTATGGTAGTAATTCTTATTTTATTATGTGATTTAAAAGGAAATCCTTCACGATACATGTGGGTTTGTTGGTACTCTTGAGAGTGGATTTTGTGCATAGACAAATTTTAATTTCTAAAAATCATCATTCAGTTTATTAACGTGACAAATCCAAAAATATAATTCTTTTAAAGAAATTTTAGATTCAATTTGTGACAACATAGATGGATCTTGAAGGCATTATGCTAAGTGAAATGAGTCAGACAGAGATAGACAATACTGTACTTATATGTGGAATCTAAAAGAAACACATCCCACCAAACTCATAGGAAAGGAGGTCAGATTTGTGGTTCCCAGAGTGCGGTTAGAGGGTGGGGGAGGAGGAACTGGAGGAAAATGGTCAGAAGGTACAAACGTACAATTACGAGATACATAAGCCCTGGGGATGTGATGTGTGGCATGGTGACCGTAGCTCACACTGGATATGATCTACAAGAAAGCTGCGGAGACAGTAGATCCTAAGAGTTCTCATCACAAGGAGGAATTTTTTTTCTTTTTTTTCATTGTATCTACATGAGGTAATGGATGTTAACTAAGCCTATTGTGGTAATAATTTCACAATATATGTAAATCAAACCACCATGCTGTATGCCTTAAACTTTTATAGTGACGTATGTCAGTTATTTCTCAATAAAACTGGAAAAAATATTAACTTTTTTTAGATTCAGCTTATGAAAAATTATATTTATACATTTTGCAATTTTTAACAATCACTTTCAAGGAGACTCTAAGCAGGGTTTTTATTCCATTTCATAAGCTTAATGTAAAACATTTAATATTTCATTTATACATTTATTGTAACTGGACTTTCCTAAGTACTTAAGTTCTGTATATCCAGCTCATTAGAGTGTAAATATGGTGATTCATCCATTTGCTTAAATGTTCCCATACTTTTTACAAACTTATGAAGTTTTCAACTTAAAATCACACGTCTAAATCAGTTTTTCCATTACATTTAAAAATTAGAATCACAGGGCTAATGTGATGCTAAACGCAGCCCTGGTTAGCGTGTTAATGTGTTCTGATAAATTCTTTTAATCCTAACACCGTAATATTAACACAGAAGGTTTGATTTTCATAAACATTTCTGTATTTAATTATGATTCTTCCTAGGAGTTTAATATTGCTGATCCACTAAGGAAACTGTCATCTCAGAACAAATGAAACTGAATTTCCTTTATATTGATTTTTCATGTGGTGGATTACATTAATAATTATTCTACTATTGAATTATTCTTACGTTCCTATGACAACTCAGTTGGCCATTATAAACTCTTAAAATATGTACCTTTGAATTTGATTTACTCTAATATTTTATTTAAAATTTGTGTTCATAATTGAGATGTGTATAAATTTTTCTTGCCCTTTTCCAGTCTTTTAAAAATTTATTATTTTTTAAATTGAGGTATAGTTGATTTACAGTATTGTGTTAGTTTCAGGTGTACAGCAAAGTGATTCAGTTATACATACATATATATCTATTTTTATCAGAATCTTTTCTCTTATAGGTTATTGCAAAATATTGAGTATAGTTCCCTGTGCTAAACCGTAGGTCTTTGTTGGCTATCTGTTTTATATATAGTAGTGCGTATATGTTAATCCCAAACTTCTAATTTATCCTTCCCCTACCTTTCCCCTTTGGTAACCATAGGTTTGTTTTCTATGTCTGTGGGTCTATTTCTGTTTTGTATATAAGTTCATTTGTATCATTTTTTTAGATTCCACATATAAGCAATATCATATGATATTTGTATTTCTCTGCCTGGTTTACTTCACTTAGTATGATAATCTCTAGGTCCATCCATGTTGCTGCAAATGGAATTATTTCATTCTTTTTTTATAGCTGAGTAATATTCCATTGTATAAATATACCACGTCTTCTTTATCCACTCATCTGTCCATGGACTCCTAGGTTGCCTTCATGTCTTGGCTATTGTAAATAATGCTGCTATGAACACTGGGGTGCATGTATCTTTGAATTATGGTTCCAGTCTTTTTTTTTTTTTTAACATCTTTATTGGATGGTTCCAGTCTTGATATCAAGATTATACCAGCATCATAAAATGAGTTGGGAGCTTTTCTTGTATTTTTATTCTCTGAAACAGTTTGTATAACATAGAATTTTCTGTTCTCTGAATGTTTGTAAGAACACACTTGTAAAATTGTCTGGATCTGATATTCTGGCAGAGGAAAACTGAATCCAAATTAATTCTTGTAAATGGTCCAAGATTCTGGTCCCCTGCCTGCCCACCTGCACAGTCATCTCCCCTTGAGTGCAGGCAGATCCTGTGGGTATGATGAAATATCACTCCTGTGGTTAGGTTATGAATCAGTTGAATCTGAGTTAACCAAAAGGGAGATTATTTGGGTGGGACTGACCTTATCAGGTGATCCCTTTAAAGGGACTGGGCTCTTCCTATAGTCAGAGAGTTTAGAAGTGTGAGAGGGACTGTTGAGGGCCCAGGTGGCAAGGATCTGAGAGTGGCCTCCAGGGGCTAAGAGAAGTCCCTGGCTCACAGCAAGGCAAGGGGACTCCATTCCTACTGCAAGGAAGTGAACTCTGCAGACAACCTGAAGGGGCTGGAAAGCATCACTTTCCCTAGTTTAGCTTCCAGATGAGGATGCAGCTGGCTGTTCCCTTGATTTCAGCCTTGTGAGACCTGCAGCAGAGAATTTAGCCACGATGTGCCCTGACTTCTGGCCCACAGAACTGTGAGCGAATAAATGGGTGCTATTTCAAGTCACTAAATTTGTGGTAAGTTTTTACAGAATAGAAAACTAATACAATTGTTCATGGTTTATTCAGGTTTTCTACTTGTTCTGTCACTTTTGGTAATTTGCTTTTCAAGAGGATATATCCATTTCCTCAAAGTTTTAGCATCTATTGGCATAAAATTGTTAATAATATTCTCTTGTGATGCTAAACACCTCTCCTGTCTGTAGTTGTGTCCCCTGTACTTTTATACATTCCTGTGCATGCGTGTACACATGTATGCACACACAAATGTATGAGTGTACATGTGTGCATGCATGCATATACCATGTGTATTTGTATATGTATCTTTTGTATGCATGTGTACACTCTCTTTTTCTTGATTATTCTTGCCAGAAGCTAGTTCATTTGATTAAACTTTCAAAGATTCAGCTTTCTATTATTTCTCTATTTTCTATTTTCACCATGTCTACTCTTTATTATTTCCATTTTTCTACTTTCTCTAAATTTACCCTGCTATTCTTTTTTAAGATCCTTGAGACATAGCAATACTTGGTTTATTTATTTTTAATCTTGAAAATAATAAAATCATTTAACTTTATAAATTTCCCCTAAGGCATCACTTTGACTGAACCTCACACGTATAATATGTAGTATTTTTGTTGTTGATGAGTTCTAAATATTTGGTAATGTCTTCTTTAATTAATGAGTTATTTAGTTGTGCATTTTGAAGATTTCTATAATGCAAGTTTTTTAAATGTGTTTTTATAGTAGTATTCTTATTTAATTGGAGAAGTACAATAATATATGTTACTAAGTTTTTGAAATTTGCTGAGGCTTCTTTTGTGATGTAGGATATTTTCAAAGCTATTCCCATGTACTCCTAAAAATATATATTTTCTATTTGTTAAGAATACATTTTGTTAGAAAAATAGATTATAGATGATTGATAGATGATAGATAGATGATAGATAGGTAGGTAGATAAAGGTAATATATGAAAGATATAGAAGATTAGAACAATAAAATGGATCAAGGGTACTAATTCTGTTTTAATCTTGTTCAGCCTTACTAAATTTTGGTGTTTAGTCTTTCAGGTTCTGATGAGAGCTTTGTTAGGATCTTCCACTATGTTGGAGGAGTTCTCATTCTTTTTCTTTACCTGTTTTGAGTTTATGAGGTTGGGTGCATAAAAATTAATGATGATCATATTCCTTGGTGTAATTTTGCTTTCAGTATTATGCATTATATCTCTCTTTAGCCTTAGGATCGTTTTTTGCTTTAAATTATATTTTGTCTTTAGTATTATATACCGACTTCCTTTTCTGTAGCATTTACATAGTATATTCTTTTAAAAAATCTGTTTATTTTCAACATTTCTGTATTTTTTTCAGGTATGTCTTTTGCAGGTAGCAACTTTTTGAAAGTTGGACTTTCAAAAGCCCCAATCTAATCATGTATGATTTAATAGGAAATTAAAATTCATTTATATTTCTTATTATTACTTGTGTGTTTGGACTTAAGCCTAATATCTTATTTTGTGTTTTCTCTTTATATTCTTTCTTTGTTTTGGGGGAGTCTTTTTCTGACTTTTGTAGTGTGACAAAATATTCTATATTACCTGTTCCCTACATACCTTTTTCACCTCTGATGGTTTTGAAATAGACTGTATTTCTATCCATTTATTGGATATCCTTAACATTTTAAACATATATTCATAACTATACATTTGTCTAACACAGAGGACAGAAAATTATAGCCCATCTGTCTGGCAACCTGTGCTTATAAATAAAGTTTTATTGGAACATAGCCTTGTCCATTCATTTACATATTACCTGCTTTTATGCTACAATGATAGAGTTGAGTGGTTGTGACAGAGATTCTATGACTCACAAAGCCTAAATATTTACTAATGGCCCTTTTCAGAAAATGTTTGCCATACTCTGGCCTAATACAATGAAGAGTGATTTAGCCTCTATAACATAATTTAATGCAACTACACATGGAACAACCCCTTCTGTAAATATTTTTATTATTGCCTAGGTTGTTAGTTTTGCCTGTAGAAAATAATGAAAAATTGGACATCATAATTTTAAAAATCAATGATTAATTAAATTTAACTATTTAAAAAATTTCTGTGCCTACCATTGCTCTTGTATACTGTGCTTTCCCTTTAGGTTCAGTTCCCATGTTTTACTGAAGATCTGGGGTAATGACTTATTTTATCTCTGAAAATATGCTTATTTTGCCCTCACTCTTCATTGACAGTTTAGCTGGATATAAAGTTCTAAGATGTCAGTTATTTTCCTCCTGCTTTTTGGAGGTGTTACTTAATTGTCTTCTAGCATATTTTTTTTTTTTGCTGAGGTGAAGTTTTCTCTCCTTTTTTCATCTTTTCTTTGTGGTAGCCTTTAATAATTTCTTTTTATGCTTGATATTCTGCAGTTCCTCACACCATTTCTAGTTGGATATATTTTATTTATGTGATTGGTACCTTGTAATGCACTTTAAATTTGAGAGAGCAAGTCTTTAATTCTGGAAATTTCTCATCTGTTATCTCTTCAAATGTTGCTTCTTCACCATGTTCCCTCCATTCTCTTTTTCTGGAACCTACATTTGATGTGTGTTAGATATATGATCTAACCTCCATATTGCTTAATTTGTCTTTCATTTTTTTCTTTGTCTTTCCAATGTCTGTGAGTGATTCCTTAGTACTATTTCCTAAACCGTTAATACACTCCAACTATGTCTCCAGCCTAGAGTATGATTATCATTATTGATATTATTTTAATAACTATTTGTTTATTTCCAAAACTTCTAGCTAGTTTTTAGAATATCTACCTGTTTCTGCCTATTTTTGTTTCATAATTTGTTGATTTCATCTGCACAAAATTAATCTTCCAATAGTTGATTTTAGTAGTTGAATATCACTCTTAGTATTGGATTTTCTCATGTGCTATGGAATTTTGGTTTGTATAGATTTTCTTGTTGCCCTTCTTTTCTTCTCCCCTGACCATTTTATCTTATTTTTTACCCCAGCTGCATCTCAAATTTTATTCCTTGCTGCTCTGTATTTAGAGTAGGGGGACAACAATCTTTTTTCACCAAGCATCCAGGGTGCATTTTAAAGGTAGAGCCAACAGGATTGTTAGTGAATTGGATGTGGAGTGTAAGAGAGAGAGGAGTCAGGTGTGAAGTCTTGGTTTTGGCTTATGAAACACTTGACTAGTGCTATTCACAGAGAGGGGGGAATACTGGGGAAGGAGCAAGATTGGGAGAAAGAATAAAAAGTTCTTTAGTCACCATCGTGTAACAACTCTGAACTTAAATAAAGTACATGTTTTAATATTTACATTAAAGTTTTAAAAAGAATTCTTTAGTTTTATTAATGTTTGATATGCTTTTTTTGCTATCCAAGTGGAAATGTTAAAAAAGGCAGTTGGATGGATATATGAGCCCAAAGTTCCAGACTTGAGTTAAAGATATAAATTGGGAGTAATAAGCATACGGTGGTATTCAAAGCTATTGGGCAGATCCTATATGGTGTGAGCCTTGAGGCATCCAATTTTTCAGTCTGGTAGAGGAGGCAAAGCTTGCAAAGAAGACCTAGAAGGGACTCCCAGGATGTTAAGAGGAAAATGAGAGAATTGACCAATGGGCAAGAGAAGAAACCATTTATAGAAGGAGACTTAACCATTGCAGTTGGCAAGAAGCCTTGACAAAACATTTCAGTGGAATGGTGCGGGTGAGAACATAGTTGGACAAAGCTAAAGAGAGGCGGAAAGGTAAGGCAGTGGGGAGACCAAGGATTGACACTTTCAATGAGCTTTGGAGCTAAGGGAGCAGAGAAATGTGCTGGGGTTGGAGGCAGATATGGAATTTTCTGTTTTGTTTTAAGGTGGGAGACATTGGGCTATGTTCTTATGCTAACGGAGTCCTCTGAACCCTCTATTCACTTTCCCCACTGTTCGTTCCCGTGTTCTCCTGTGGTAAAGTGAGGAATAGGCCACGTGGCATCTGTTCAGAAGTCCCTCAAGTTCCATTCTACTCCTGCTCCTGCTATCACCACCTCTCATGAGGCAGCTTGGAGTGCAGTTGGGGTTGCTTGGGGACATGGTTCAGGCTTGGACTCAATTCAAGGACAGATTCAAGGCCAGGCCAGGGACCAGAGACCAAGTGTCCTCTCGGGGTGACGCCTGGCGGGATGGTTATGCCGGTAAAAGCCATTCCTAACATTGCTGGCGAGGACGTCTGAATTCAGTTCCTGGCCTCCCCTACCTAGTACGCCCCCCATTCTGTACCAGCCCTGTGCTTGGACAGCGGGGGACACAGGCACGAAGGTGTCACTGCTCTTGGAAGACAGGACATGGGTGGTGGGAGGGGCGTGCCCTCTTCTCAACTCCATGCGGAAGCCCTTACTTCCCCCTTGTCTTTGTTCCTGCCAGGATCCTCGCCACAGCTGGCACTGACTTTGACCTGCGAACCCTGCGGGCTGTGCGTGTGCTGAGGCCCCTGAAGCTGGTGTCTGGGATTCCAAGTGAGTCTGGCAAAAGCAATCAGGCCCAGCCTACCTGGACACTGACCTCTCTCCCAACCCCTGTCATGGCTAGTTAGGCCCTAACAGTGGGCCCTTTGGTGACTCTGAGCTTGCTGCCCTTGACCCCGGGGAACCAGGCACGAAGAAGGGAGGAGCGGCCCTTCTCCAGTCTCTCCCAACTCCGTGAAAACCCAGAGGGTAACTTGGCTTCCCTACGTGGAAGCTTTGATCCTCCTCATACCCTCTGCTGTATTTCCAGCTCTTTGCTTCTTTTTCTGGGGTTAAAGGGCAGGTGAGAGATCGACCAAGGTGGTGGGGCAGGATGCCTGAGAACATATTCAGAGGCTGCAAAGGACCACCTGTCTTGGCTCAGGCTGGGCAGGGCTGTTGGGACCTGTGACCTGGTTAAGGCATGCTCTGGGACTGGGCTGCTCAAGAGGCCACGCGAGGGTAGGGGGTGGCCAGGCTACCTTGAGAGCCGGTGACCTCCCGTGCCCGTGTTCCTCCAAGCCAGTGGAAGTTTGGGTTTCCCTCAGGGCCTGGGTGGCAGGGCCCGGAGGCTGTGTTGCCCGAGCCCACTGCAGGGAAGACCGCTGGTTGGCTCCGTGGTCTGCCCTAAGACCCTGCCAGGCAAAGGCTCAGGCCTGTACCCAGGAGCTGGGGTAAAGCTGGAAGTGGGGATAGTGGGGTTCAGCCTCTTTTGCCCAGTTCCTCTGGTCTGGACATACTCATGCCCTGCGGTCAGTGGTAAAACACTCCCTAGGAGTAGGCCCCCTGCTTTACTTCCCCTGAGGGGTGGGTCTGTCAGGAACCCCTGCTCCTAGTTCCCAGGATCCCCTGATTAGTTCCCAGGATCCCTTGCTTGTCCCTCCCAGGATCTCCTGCTCATCCCTCCCAGGATCCCCTGCTCTTCCCTCCCAGTATCCCCTGCTCTTAGTTCCCAGGATCCTCTGCTTTTCCCTCCCAGGATCCCTTGCTTTTCCCTCCCAGGATCCCCTGCACTTAGTTCCCAGGAACTCCTGCTTTTCCCTCCCAGGATCCCCTGTTCTTCCCTCCCAGGATCTCCTGGTCTTAGTTCCCAGGATTTCCTGTTCTTCTCTCCCAGCATCCCCTGCTTAGTTCCCAGCATTCCCTGTTCTTCCCTCCCTTGATCCCCCGCTCTTAGTTCCCAGGATCCCTTGCTTTTCTCTCCCAGAATCCCTTGCTTTTCTCTGTCAGGATCCCCTGCTCTTCCCTCCCAGCATCCCCTGCTCTTAGTTCCCAAGATCCCCTGCTTTTCCCTCCCATGATCCCCTGCTCTCAGCTCCCAGGATTCCCTCATCTTCCCTCTCAGGACTCTCTGCTGTTGCTCCACCCTGAGCCCTCCGTAGACTCAGAGATCTCACCAGAACTTCATACTGACACCCCCACACGCTGCTCCTCCCTTGAACTGGGACGGTGCTCAGTCCACTCCCCCCTGCCCGGAGGCCCTATGCTTTGTCCCCCTCCCCAAGGACTCTCAGCTCTGCCCGATGCAGGCACTCCCTGTTCTGTCCTCCTTCCCTCAAGACTTCTTGCTTCCCCACCACTCCCTGCTCTGTCCCCCACTTTGAGGGCCCAGCTCTGTCCTTTGGCCTCATGAATACGCATTGCTCGACACCTTGCCCAGGACTCAGCCCTGCCCGCCCAGGCTCTTGCTGTTCTGTCCACGCCCCCAGCCCACTGCCCGCTCTGCCCACTGTGCTCTCTGACCTGCCTGCTTTGCCTGCTCTGGCCCCAGGTCTGCAGGTGGTGCTCAAGTCCATCATGAAGGCCATGGTTCCGCTCCTACAGATTGGGCTGCTTCTCTTCTTCGCCATCCTCATGTTTGCCATCATTGGCCTCGAGTTCTACATGGGCAAATTCCACAAGGCCTGTTTCCCCAACAGTACAGGTGAGGCCTGGCAGCGCTCCTCAGACCCAGATGAGGACCACAGACTCATTCATCCTGGAGAGATGCAGTGTTCTGGGCCCTGGCGGGGGGGTTGC
Organism: Eubalaena glacialis; assembly: GCF_028564815.1. Taxonomy (NCBI): domain Eukaryota; kingdom Metazoa; phylum Chordata; class Mammalia; order Artiodactyla; family Balaenidae; genus Eubalaena; species Eubalaena glacialis. The sequence continues at coordinate 912,053 of NC_083724.1, read as the reverse complement.
CCTCTAGATGCCAGACAAAGGAGGTGGACCCAGACAAGATAAACACAAACACATAAAATAATTACAGATTGTAGTAACTTCTAGGAGGGAAACAAGAAAGGTATTTGCAGTAGAGTAATTTGGGGGCCTGCTTCACAGAGAGTGGCCTGGGGAGGCCTCTCTGCCAAGGTGACAGCTGGACAGCAATCTGAGTGCCGTGAGAGGGGGCCTGTGTGGTCGCCTGCCAGAAGCTCTAGTTACGAGGAACAGTAAGAGTGAAAGGCTGGAGTGGGAAGCAGTGGGTGCAGAGGGGGTCCTGTGGGTTCAGGCCGTGCTAGGACTCTGAGTCCAGGAGAGATGGTGGCTGGGGCCAGGCTGTTTGGCAGTTAGAACGGGTCAGGTTCTGGGTCTATTTTGCATTGAGGCCTGCTGAGCCAACTGGGTTTTCTGGGCAATTGTATGTGGAGTAAGAGAGAGGGAAGAGTTAAGGGTGACACTAAGGTTTGTGTCTTTTTTTTTTTTTTTTTTGGCCGCGTTGGGTCTTCGTTGCTGTGCGCGGGCTTTCTCTAGATGCAGCGAGCAGGGGCTACTCTTCGTTGCGGTGCGGGGGCTTTTCATTGCGGTGGCTTCTCTTGTTGTGGAGCATGGGCTCTAGGCGTGCGGGCTTCATTAGTTGCAGCATGCAGACTCCGTAGTTGTGGCTCACAGGCTCTAGAGCACAGGCTCAGTAGTTGTGGTGCACGGGCTTAGTTGCTCTGTGGCATGTGGGATCTTCCCGGACCAGGGCTCAAACCCGTTTCCCCGAATTGGCAGGCGGATTCTTCACCACTGCGCCACCAGGGAAGTCCAGGGTTTGTGTCTTGAGCTACAAACACGTTAAAGGAGAAAATCTGTATGATCATCTCAATAAATGCAGAAAAAGTTTTTATTAAAGTTTAAATCATTCATAATTAAAAAAACCTCTTATCAAACTGGAAATAAGGGGAATTTTCTTAAACTCCCTAAAATTCCCTGCAAACATCATACTTTGTCATAGGTTTTGTGAGCTTTCCCTTTAAGGTCAAGAACAAGATAAAGGCACACGTGGTCACTTCTGGTCCACGTAGCCTTGGTGGTCGTGGCCAGTAACGTGAGGCAAGAAAAAGAACTCTATCAAGAATGTGAAAGGAGGAAATAAAACTGTCATTATTTACAGAGAATATGATTATCTACAAATAGACAAACAATGACTTCCTAGTCTTCTTTATGAGCATTTATTAAGATATTTTAAGATGAATGAGGCCTCAGCATGTTTACATAGTGACGGGCAGGTTCTAGTGGGGAAGGAGAGGTCGACCAGCAGTTCCTGAGAGGGTGGGTCTGAGGGTGGGTGGGGGCAGACCGTAGGCACGGGGACAGAGCTGGCGCAGGCGCAGGAGCGGCAGGAAGCAGAGTTTCCCTCGGTGCCTGACTCCTGTCCCACTGTGATGAGGTCTCTGGGGCCCACAGTCCCAGCAGTGAGCGGAGAACTTGGTGTCTCTGAGCTCAGCCTTGCTCCCTTCTTCTCCTCGCAGACGCAGAGCCAGTGGGCGACTTCCCCTGTGGCAAGGAGGCCCCAGCCCGGCTGTGCGAGGGTGACACCGAGTGCCGGGAGTACTGGCCGGGACCCAACTTCGGCATCACCAACTTCGACAACATCCTGTTCGCCGTCCTGACGGTGTTCCAGTGCATCACTATGGAGGGCTGGACCGACATCCTCTACAACGTGAGTTCTGTCTTGGCCCTAAAGCTGCTGGGGCCCCGCTGATGCGGAGCTTCTGTTCAGCCCCAGGCTCCCTCCTCGCCCCACAGGATGGAACACAGGCTCCTTCAGGCAGCTCCGCCTCGGGGCCACTGACCTGGGTCCTGGAGTCTCCGGGACAGCTTTTCTTGTGAACGTAAAGCTGAGGGCCAGGTGGTGGAGGTCAGAAAAGAAAGTTTCAGAGAAGGTGCTCCTGCTGCCGCTGCTGACGACGGCCCACTGCGTGAAGAGCTCTGTCCCTGTGAACTCGTAGACGTGTCTCGAGAGCCCCGCGTGCAGACGATGGGAGTGAGGCTTGGAGAAGCTAGTCAGCTGGCCCTTGGCCCGAGGCAGCAGGTGGCTGCCTGGTGAACAGGGGAGGAGCAGGGCTGAGCGCAGGGAAGCTTCCCTGATTGCGCCAGGGTCCTGGTGGTGGGAACGGGCGTCGTGTACCTTTGTTTCCTTCCCACTAAGTCTACCTGGTTCTCTTTCCTCCAGTGTTCCCTGTCGTTAGGATGCCAGCCCGTCCCAGCAGTGCAGGGCAGTCTGGGGGTTGGTGCCTGTGACAGAAGTTGGGTATAAGACCCTCGGGGGCTTCCTGGTGACCCATCTCACTCCCGCCTCCCCTCCACCTGCGGCTCTTCTTGGGGGACCTGCTATCGACTCCTGGGCGGACCTCTCTCTCTTTTTTTATGTGATGACCCCCTCACCCCTACAGAGCTTCCTTCTACCCCCTAGAGGCCTGTGAGCTGTGGGCATGAAAACAATTAAGTTAGTGGAAGTGGAGAAAGAAGGTGCACTTGAAACAGGAATTTTGGGAGGTCTGGCTGTTGGACTGCTGTGTTTTGGTAGCTAGAGGGTGTGTTGTGCTCGGGAGCTGTGGAGGGGGTGTCCTAGAGTGTGAGGTACTTCACCTTGAACCTGTCACTTGTGCACTGAGGGTGGGGCTTGGGCCACCAGCCCCTGGAGCAGCCACATGCTTCTGGCATGAAGGTGGGCAGGAGGAAAGGGACAGCCTGGGGCCCTCTGCTCTGCGCCCCTGTGGGTCTCAGGGCTGGGAATCCAGCAGGCGCTCGATAAGTGCTGGCTGAGCAGGCAAATGGCAGAGGGCGAGTTAAGGAAAAGCCAGCCTGAGGTCCACTGAGCCAGAGCCCTCCTTGGAGCGGGAGTTGTGTCTGGTGACAGTCTCGGTTTGATCGAGGAAAAGAGGAATGGAGACAAGGGCGGTGATGAGGAGCTTGGCTGTTCTCTCCCTACAGCCGATCCAGGAACAATTTCCACAAAGACGAACCCTAAAAATAGCTGGAGCTGGCCACGTCCCTGCCAGTGCCACCCGAGCGGGGCACCGCGTGAGCAGCTCTCCACAGCCCTTCGTGCCATGGGGCTTGGCCAGGTGACTCAGCCTGGTGGGCCAGTGCCCCCAGAGGAGGGGTGGGCAGGAGCCAGACCTCGGGGCAGGAGGTGCCGGTCAGGAAGGGCCACAGAGGCTCACCCGACACATATTTCCAGGGGACCCACTGGGTGCAGATGCTGCAGGCACAGTGGTGGCAGGAGGCCTTCAATAAATAAGGGCCTGGTAATGGCAAGCTGCTGTGAAGAAAACAAAGGAGGATGAGGGGCAGGGGCGACAAGTCAGGGGGCGCTGGGAAAGCAAGGCCTGGTGGGGTCTGGAAGCCAGACGGGCAGACGCAATGGGACGGTGCCGTGGAGTCTGGCGGCGGGGCACCGGGACGCAGTGACGGGCAACGCAGTGACGGGCGTGGGTCGTGAGGCTGGTGCCCAGAGCTGCTGGCCAAGAACTGTTGGATCCATCCTCCACACTGAGGGATAACAGGGTCGGTTGCGGGAGATCAGACAGGACTTTGGAAGAGGATTCTTTGGAGGGCGAGCCTGCCACTCCCCCAGCCCAGTGAGAGGGGCGTTCGTGGTCCCCTCAGACATATGCTCCTTGATGGAGCCCGAGCGACGTGCCTTCAAGGGCCGGAGCCGTAGGCCTGCCGCAGCGGGGCTGATGGGGGGGGTGAGCCCCTCTGCAGTCTGGGGAGAAGCCAGGGCCCTTTTAAATCCTGGCTGGAGGGAATGAGGGGGGTCTCGAGAGAGACCCAGAGACCGACTGCTAAAACACTGGCGGTTGTGGGCGGGTGGGTCCTCAGCCTGGAGGAGAAATGGTCTGCCTGGGTTTTGAAAAGCGTGGTCAGATGGGGTCCTGCAAGAGCACACAGCAGTGCCGCCAGGTCTGGGAGGTGGATTATCTCGGGACAGTGAGCCCCGTGTGAGGAAGGGCTTGCCCCCCCGCCCCCCCGCCCCTGGTTTCGATAGTGCTGGGGTCAGTGACCCAGGAAGGAGGAAGAGTGTACGGCGTCGGGAGCAGAGAGGGGCCGCACCGTCCTCTCCCTTTGAGAACAGCCAGCTGTGCGGGCCAGCTGAGGAGAGAAGATGTTCTCAGTGTGAAGCACGTCAGCGGGGACGGGACACCTAATTGTGTTTTATACTTGAGGTGGTTGTAGAATTTTCTATTACCCAGAGTTATCAGAACAGTCACAGGACTTTATCCACATTTTCGTCCCGGGCTATGTCTACGTTCAGAGTGTCGACTTAAAAAAATGCACAACGTGAGAGTTGCGAGTTAAGTTTTATCTGGGGCAAAATGAGGACTGCAGCCCGGGAGACAGCATCCCAGATCGCTCTGAGAAACTGCTCCACAGAGGCAGGGGGAAGGTCAGTATATATGTGATTTGGGTGAAGGGGGAGTGCATGCAATCAAGCGCATATTTTTTACAGAAGGTTTCTGCTAGTCTCGTGCGGGTTACTGCCAGTCATGCGGAGCAGGCGTCGCCGTGAAGGATTTTAGTGCTTGTCTAGATATGAGGAGATACAAGAATTGGGCTCATAAGATTGTCTCCTGAAAATATCCATCTATCGGAAGACCTGTTCTGCCAGTTTTACCCAGAGCCCAGAGGGCCTCAATTCAGCTCTCCACCTGAACTCCTTTCAGGGGGTGTTGAAAGTCAGCAGCTGCAGCAACACATGACTTAACCCTTGTAGAGGTAGATGGCAAGTGCCAGTGGTGAGTGCCAATTTGTAGTTGACAAGAGGAACCGTAGGAGGTAAATAATGTGGGTTTATGGTTACATACATGTGGTTCTGCATCTGTTCATTGCACTAGTTTCGTAAAGATCTGAGGAAGGCGCGTTCAGATACGTAGGTGCAAAGGCTCCATTTTGAAGTTAGTGCAGACACAACCTGCTCGTTGGTTGGATGTGATATTTAATGTGAAAGAAAGAAGAATCAAAGATCGTGTGACTGCAGCCGTTGGGAAAGGTGGTGCCTTTTATTGAGAAGGGGAGAATGGGGAGCAGGGTAACTGTGGATTTTTGTTTTAGCGGAGCGTCATGGTGGAAACTGAGAACTCTGCTTTGGCCCTGGAAAGCTTTAGACAACTGTTTCATCCAAGTGGAGATGCTGAGAATACAGTTGGGTGTATGAGAGGGGGTTCAGGGGGGACAGCAGGGCCGAGGGTGCAAGTTTGAAGTCATGGATGATGCTTAAAATTATGGGAGAGGATGAGATCGCTTGGGTGTGGATGTGTGGATGGAGAAGCAAAAAAGGCTACAGACGGAGCCTTGTCTGAACCTTTGGCTGTCAGGAGAATTCCAACATTCAGAAACCAAGTAGGAAAGAAGGAGGCAGCAAAAGAGAGCGAGGCGGGGACTTGCGGGGAGTAGGAACAGCACTGCAGCTGTGCTGCGTCTTGGAAGCAGAGCAAAGAGAGTTTCCAGAAAGCGATCGACCAGATCAGCTGTTGCTGAGAGGTCACAGGAGCTGTTGGTAAACTTGACAAGAGCGTTTCGGCAGTGGGGATAGAACCTTGGAATGTATAGGTTAAAGGGAGGAGGTATGGAAGTGAGGACGGCAAGTATAGTCAAGTCGTTCAAGGGTTTTCCCTGTGAAGTGGAGCAGGGCAAGAGGAGGTAAGTGCAGGGAGATGTGGGAATTGGCTTTTTTTTTTAATGAAACTTTCTTTTGAGGTAACTGTAGGTTCACATGCAGTTGTAAGAAATAATGCAGAGAGAGCCCTTGTATGCGTTGCCCTTTTCCTGTAACGGTAACAACCTGCAGATCTGGTAGCTACAGGAACCAGGGCAGTGACACTGCTCCAGTCAAGGCACAGGACGTTCCATCACAAGGGACGTTGCGCTGCTCTTTTACAGCCACGCCCACTTCTCTCCTGCCTTCACCCCTGGTAGCCACTGATCTTTTTGCCGCGTTGATAATTTTGCCATTTCAAGAATGTTATACAGATGAAACCGTACCCTATGTGACGTTTGGGTATTGGCTATTTTTCACTCAGCATAATACTCTGGAGATGCATCCAGATTATTCTGTGTGTCAGCAGTTTCTTCCTTTCTGTTGCTGAGTGGCGCTCCAGGTGTGGGTGGACCACAGTGTCTAATACTCACCTGTTAAAGGACATCTGTCTTGCCTCTGTTCAGGGTTATCAGGAATAAAGTTGCTCTGCACATTTGTGGGCAGGTTTTTGTGCAAATGTAAGTTTTCATTTCTCTGGGTTAAATGCTCAAGAGTGCAATTTCTGGGTTGTATAGTAGTTGCGTGTTTAGTTCTTTAAGAAATTAACGCTTTTCCAGAGGCCTGTATTCTTTTGCATCCCCACCAGCAGTGTATGAATAATCTAGTTTTTCTGCATCCTCACTGGTATTTGGTGTTTTTAACTTCAGCCATTCTGACAGTGTGTAGAGATGTATCTCAGTGCACTTCCTAATGGCTGATGATGTTAAGCATCTTTTCATACGTATTTGCCATTTGTGTATCTTCTTCAGTGAAATATCTCTTCATATCTTTTGCTCATGGTCTGGATTGTTCTTTCACTATAGAGTTTTTGTATATTCTAGATATATTCTAGTTCTTTGTCAGATGTGTGGTTTGCAAATGTTTTCTCCTAGTCAGTAGCTTGTCTTTTCATACTCCTCACCTGGTCTGTGAAAGAACCAGCGTTTTTAATGTTGATAAAGTCCAGTTTATCAATTGTTCCTTTTGTGGATTGGGCTTTTGGCATGAAATCTAAGAACTCTTTGCCTAGTCCTAAATCTTAAATATTTTCTCCTTTATTTTTTCTAAAAGTTTTATTATTTTATATGTAAGTCTGTGATCCATCTTGAGTTAATTTTTGTATAAAGTGTGAGGTTTAGGTTGAGGTACGTGTGCTCTCTCTCCCCCCTCCCTCCCTCCCCTTCCCCTCCCCCCTCCCTCCCTCCCTCCCTCTCTCTCCTTTCTTTCTTTTTCTTTCTTTCTTTCCTTCTTTCTTTTTTTCTTTCCTTCTTTCTTTCCTTCTTTCCTTCCTTCTTTCCTTCTTTCTTTCCTTCTTTCTTTCCTTTTTTCTTTCTTTCTTTTTACTATCTTTGCCTGGTTTTGTTATCAGGGTAACACAAGCTTTATAAAATGAATTGAGAAGTAATTACTTCTCTTCTATTTTTCTAGAAGAGATTGTGCATAAGTGGCGTTAATTATTTTTTAAGTGTGTGGTAGAATTCTATAATCTGGGCCTAGAGATTTCTTTTATTTTTATTTTTTCATATAACACTTTTATTTTTATTCACCTACCATGAAATTCACAAAGTGGTGAATGGCTCAGTGCTTTTTGTATGTGCACAGGACTGTGCAACCATTACCATTACTCATTTTTGAAGATTTTCATCAACCAAAAAAGAAACCCTGTACCCATTAGTAGTCACTTCCCATTCCTCCATCCCCAGCCTCTGGCAACCACTAATATATTTCTATCTCTTTATATTCGTCTATTCTAGACATTTCATACAAATGGACTCATAGAATATGTGGGATTTTGTGTTTTTAAGGTCCATCCATGTTGTAGCAAGTATCAGTATTTCATTGCTTTTATTATCAAATATGATTCTGTTGTGTGGATATACCATCTTTTGTTTGTATTTCATCGGTTGATGGACATTTGGGTTGTTTCCATTTTTTTACATTATAAATAATCCTGCTATAAACATTTGTGTACAAATTTTTGTGTGGAATATGTTTTCATTTCTCTTAGGTATACACCTAGGAGTGGAATTTCTGGGTCATATGGTAACTCCATATTTAACCTTCTGAAGGACTGCCAAACTGTTTCCAAAGTGGTTGCAACATTTTACATCCCCACCAGGAATGCACAAGTGTTCCAAATTGTCCACATCCTCACCAACACTTGTTGTCTATCTTTTTAATTTTAATCATCCTAGTAAAATTACAATTTAATCTTAATTTTAACCAACCAACCATGGAGTGAAGTGGTATTTAATTTTATCTTTGATTTGCATTTCCCTAATGACTTATGATGTAGAGCATCTTTTATATGCTTATTACACTATTTATATATCTTCTTTGGAGAAATATGTATTCATATCCTTTGCCCATTTAAAAATTGGGTTGTCATTTTATTATTGACCTATAAGATTTCTTTATATATTATGGACACTAGACCCTTACCAGATATTTCAGATGATTTGCAAATATTTTCTCACATTCTGTGTGTTATCATTTCACTTTCCTGATGGTATCATTTGAAGTAAAAAAGATTTTTATTTTGATGAAGTCCATTTTTTTCTGTTTTTCTTTTCACTTTGTACTTTTGGTGTAGTATCTAAGAGTCCATTACCTAATAAAAGTCATGAAAATTTACTCCCATGTTTTCTAGTTTTGGCTGTTATATTTAGGTCTATGATCCATTTTGATTTAATTTTTGTATATGGTGTGAGGTAGGGATCCAATTTCATTCTTTGGCCTGTGGATATCCACTTGTCCCAGCACCATTTGTTGAAAAGACTATCCTTTCCCCATTGAATTGTCTTGGCACCCTTGTTAAAAAAAATCAACTCATCATAAATGTAAGGGTGTATTTCTAGATCATCAATTCTATTTCATTGATCAATGTGTCTATCCTTTTGTAGGGGAAGTTTTAAAATCACAATATCCCTTTCCTTAATAGTTATTGGACTATTTATCTATTTTGTATTGGGTGAGTTGTAGTAGTTTGTGTTTTTGGAGAAATTGATCCATTTCATCCATGTTGTCAAATGTATAGAGAGTTGTTTGTAGTATTCCTTCATTATCCTTTTGATGTTTGTTGGGTCTGTAGTGAAATCCCCTGTTTCATTATTGATATTGGTAAGTTGTGTCTTCTCTCTTTTTTTCTTAGTCAGTATTGCCAGAGGTATGTCAATTTAACTTTTTTTAAAGAACAAACTTTTTCAAAAATTGATTTTTTCTATTGTTTACATTTTCAACTTTGTTGATTTCTGCTTTTATCTTTACTGTTTACTTTCTTCTACTTGATTTGGCTTTGTTTTGCTCTTCCTTTGCTTGCGGTGGAAGTTTAGATTATTGATTTGAGACTTTCCCTCTTTTGTAATGTATGTATTTAGTGCTATAAATTTCCTTCTTAGAACTGCTTTAGCTGTGTCTTTCAAATTTGATATCTTGTATTTTCATTTTCATTCAGTTCAATGTATTTTTTAATTTCCCTTGAGACTTCCTCTTTGATCCATGGATTATTTAGAATTGTTTGTTTACTTTGTGTTTGGAGAGTTTTCTATTATATTTCTGTTATTTGTCTCTGGTTTGATTCTATTATGGTTAGAGAATACACTCAATTTGAAAAAAATTCAGTTCTTTTAAATTTATTGAGACTTGTTTTATGGCTCAGGATATGGTCTATTTTCATATATGTCTTGCGGACACTTGAAAAGAATGTGTATATAATGTGTTGTTGTGTAGTATGTGTATAAATGTCAGTTATACATCCTGTTGGTTGGTGGTGAGCTCTTTTATATCCTTGCTGATTTTCTGTCTAGTTGTCTTATCAATTTTTGAGAGAGAGGTGTTGAAGTTTCCAACTATAATTGTGCATTTGTCTGTTTCTCCTTTCAGTTCTGTCAGTTTTTGCTTCACATATGTTATAGCTTATTTGTTAGGCATGTACACATTTAGAATTGCTGTGTCTTCTTGATGAATTTACCCTTTTATCATTATAATGTATCCCCCACTTTTCAAAAGTTCTCTTAATGCCACTTCATTTTTATGAAAGACCTACATTAATACCTGTTTCCACTAACCAAAAGAAATCTGTGGAAGATTTATGCTTTTATGAAAAAAGGTGAAAATAGAAGATAGTGTTCAACATTTGCTTTACAGTGAGCCATTATAAAGGCAGTGTGCGCCCCAAGCAGCAAGAGTGGCACTGCCAAGCTCCTTCCCTGGGAACTACACTCAGCATCTCAGCATCATATCGCCATAGCTCTATTGTATCTGTGAGTATCTGTGTTTTATCTTATTTTCTGTATGTGTTAGCTGATGTGTCCTATGGTGACTGTTTCTTTGCTTTATGCCTTTGTGGCTTAGGAAAGGTTTCATAGGAATGCACTGCTTTCAAATAGTGGGGGAAACCTGTATATGTGCCTCTGTGTCTCTAGTGAAATTTTTTTTGTTCTGATGTCTACTTTGTCTGATATTTATTTTCTGATATTAATATAGCCACTACAGTTTTCATTTGATTAATGTTTATATGATACTTCTTTTTCCATATTTCACTTTCAACCTACCTAAATTGTTATATTTGAAGTGAATTTCTTATAGACAAAACATAGGTGGGTCATGTTTTTAAAGTCACTAGCCAATCTTTGTCTTTTAATTGGTGTATTCAGACCATTTACATCTAATGTAATTATTGATATGTTAGAGCTCACATCTGCCATTTTATTTATTTATTTTTTGTTTACTATTTGTTCTGGTTTTTTGTTTCTTTGTTTTCTTTTTCCTACCTTCTTGTGTGTTACTTGAACTTTTAAAAAAATTCCATTTTGATTTATCTAGTTGTTTTTGAGTGTATCTCTGTTTGGTCTTTTAGTGGTTGCTCTATATCTTATTCCAGTCTACTGGTGTCATAATTGTACCAGCTCAAGTGAAGTATATACACCTTACCTTCTTTATATCTCTTTACCCTCCCCCATTTATAATACAATTATCTTAAACATTTCCTCTACATATGTTTATAACCACATCATAGCGTGTTATAATTTTTGCTTCCACTGTCAAACATAATTTAGGAAACTCAAAAGGACAAATAAAATCTATTTACCCCTATTTTTACTCTTTTCATTGTTCTTTCTTCCTTCCTAATGGTTAACAATTCCTTTCTTAATCATTTCCTTTCTGCTTAGAGACTTTCGTTAGTCATTCTCTTAGGGTAGATCTGCTGGTGACAAATTCTCCCAGTTTCCCTGGTTTTTATTATGAGAATGTCTTGATGGTCCCTTCATCCCTGAAGGATATTTTTGATGGGTGTAGGTGTCTGTTGACAGTTTTTTTTTTCTCTCAGCACCTGAAAAGTATTGTGCCACTTCATTCTGGCCTCCATACTTTATGATGAGAAATCTTTTGAATTGTTTCCCTTTGTAAGTAAGGTGCCCTTTTTCTCTTGCCACTTTCAAGATTTTTAATTTATCTTTAGTTTCCCTTGGTTTGACAATGAAATGTCTTGTGGATTTCTTTGAGTTTATTCTGTATGGTATTCACTCAGCTTCTTGAATCTGTAGGTTTATGTCTCTTGCCAAATTTGGGAATTTTTCAGCTATCATTTCTTTGAATACTGTTCAGCCGTCTCTTCTTTCTCCTGTACTCTGCTCCTCTGAAAAATGAATGTCAAATATTTTGTCATAGTTCCCTAGGTTCTTGAGACTCTGCTCTGTTTTTTCTTACTTGTTTGATTTTTGTTTTTTAAGTCTATTTTCTCTCTCTTTTTTAGATTGGATAATTTCTATTATTCTCTTTCACCACTTACTGATTCTTTCCTTTGTTGTCTTTATTCTATTGTTGGGCCCTTCCATTGAGATTTTAATTTTGATTATTGTATTTTTCAGTTCTAAATTTTCCATTTTGTTCTTCTTTGTATCTTTTATTTATTTGATGATACTATTTCTTTGTTGAGACTTTCTATTTTTTCATGTGTTTCAAGTGTGTATACAATTACCCTCTGAAACATTTTTATGGTGGCTGCTTTAAAATCTTTGTCAGATACTTCTATCATCTCTGTCATCTTAGTGTTGGCAATCTATATCAGGCAGGGTTCTCCAGAGAAATAAAACCAATAGGATGTGTGTGTGATGTGTGTGTGTGTGAGACAGAGAGAGATTAAAAAAAAAGAGATTTATTATTAGGAATTGACTCATGTGATTATGGAGGCTGGCAAGTGCAAATCTGCAGTAAATTTAGGCTGGCAGGCTCAAGACCCAGGAGATGCTATGGTGCAGTTTCAGTCTGAAAGCCAGTAGTTGGAGACCCAATAGTGCCAATGGTACAGATGAAGTCTGAATTCTCTTATAGAGAATTGTCTCTTACTTGGAAGAGGGTCAGTTTGTGGTTCTATTCAGGCCTTCAACTGATTGTACGAGGTCCACCACATTATGGAGGGCAATCTGCTTTACTTTATCAATTAAAATGTTAATTTCATCCAAAAACACACTTGCAGAACCACCCAGAATAATGTTTGGCTAAATATCTGGGCACCCCATGGCCCAGTCAAGTTGACACATAAAACTAACCTTCACAGCATCTATCAATTGTCTTTTTTTGTTCAGTCTGTGCTCCTCCTGGTTCTTGGTATGGCAAATGAATGTCAGTTGAAAACTGGACATTTTTGGCATTATGTCCTGGGACCCTGGATCTTATTTAAGCCCTCTGTTTAGCTGGCTTCCTCTGACCATTCTGTCACTGGAAGCAGGGGTTGCTTCCTTGCTACTGCAAGGTGGGAGTAGAAGGCTGGAAAGTTTCCCCACCTGGCCTCTGTTGACACATTGTGGGGGTCTTTTCCATACTGCTGAGTGGGATGGTAGTTCTGGCTCCCTCTTGCCTCTAGGATACTTGCCTCTAGGATACTTACCTGGTTGGGAAGGTTTTGTGTGCCTCGTTTCTACTCTCCACATGGTCTCTGCCCACTATGTGGGTGGGGGGTGTGTGGCCTCGTTACTGGGTGGTGGTGAAAGCCTGCCTTTCTGGCAGCACCTCAGTGGGGAGGGGGTGGTGTGTCTCATTACTGTCACGTGGGGGTGGAAGTCCAGGCTCCCCGTGTGTCTCCACTGATACCACAGAGGTGGGGTGGGATGGGGGCCTCGTCAACCATCTGTCGAGGAGGACATCCCACCTCCCTGCTTGTCGTTCTCTGGCATCTCTGTGGTTTGGGGGTGTGGGGAGGTTGGTTACCTCATTACAGTCTGGGGAGGGTGGTCGCCTAGGCTCCCTCCTGGGTCTTTGCTGGCAGGGTTGGAAGTTTCACTACAGTTTTTTCTGCCCTGTGTGGCTGGAGTAGTGCAGTTATTGTCTGCCTTGCAGGGTGGCCCCCTTCCTGGCCCTTTGGTTAGAGAGAGAGTGCTGGCTTTTGTTGGTGTGTTTTTTTGTCTGTGTCTCTTGGCATTTCCAGGTTGTAGGCTTTAAAAGCCCCAGGTCTGGGATATATGAGGCAAAAACAAAACAAAAACACAGGGAACTCACCATGGGTCCAGAGGTCCCAGCTGATCTGCTTTCTTTTCTCCACTTTTCAGAGTCTTCTGTGAAATATATATTTGCTCTAGATGTAACGTCCAGGGTGTTAATTGTGCTCAGCGGGAGAAATAGGGAGGAGTACGTCCACTCCATCTTCCCAGAAGTGCAAGTCCTTGTTGGTTTTGTCTTGTTTTTTAAGAAGAGAATAGGGTGCTTTGGCTTGATGGGAACGGTCCATCAGAGGGAAACTGCAGGAGCCAAGTCCTCGAGTAGGTGAGAGGAGCTGAGGCCACGGCAGCACATCTCTCCTTTGTCCCAGAAGGAGGCAGGTTTTGAGGGTGCCCTTTGGGGAGATTAGCGGCTTTGGTGGTCATCATAGCCCGTAGGTCGGAGTTGCATGTGGGGCTGGCAGAGGTGTGGTCTGGGAACACTGGCAGCATGTAGAGCTGAGGGCCTGAGTGTCTACTCTGGTCAAGGCCCGGGGGTCTCAGCGGCCAACCTGGAATCAGTGTCCAGGAATCAGGAGCCACAAGCGGCAGGCAGTCCAGGGGACTCAGGACTTGGAGGGGTGGAGTCCGCAAATCTGCCTAGGCCAGCAGACGCTGGAGGGCAGGAATTCCGACAGCAGCACCTGGAGATCAGCCCCAGCCTCAGGGCAGTGCCAGGCCGTCTTCCTGCCTCTGTCCTGCTCAGGGCCCTGGCCCTTGGCTTGTGAGCCGCCTCTGAAGAGAGGAGCGGAGGGACCAGGTGGTCACCTGCCCACAACACCCACCCCTCTTGGTTCACTTCTAGCACCAGACTCGTGGGGAGAAAGAGGCTCTCCACCCGTCTCAGCTGGGTCTACGGGGGGCCCCTGAAAACAAAACAACGGTGGAAATGAATTGGATTCAGAGGGCCTCACCCTTTTGTGGGCTGTGCTCTAAAAATCAAAAGGTCTGGGAAGACCTTTTGCGTTTGGTTATTTAGACCAGGCCCTGGTGCCGGGTTCTGTCTTAGGCCCAGCTGTTCCCTGGGGACTTGTGGGCTTGCCGTTGACGGGGGGATGCGGCACAGGGCTTACTGCTCTGAGCTGTGGAAACTGCAGGAGACAAAGGAGATCAGACTTGGGCCTTGGGGTCCGTGGGCTTCACAAAGGAGGAATGTCTTTGGAGCTGCCTGGTGTGTCCAGCAGCCTGGGAAGCAGAGGGAACGTGTCCAGGCGGGGTACCTGGGGCAGCCCTTGGCCCCCTGGGACTACTCCTGGGCTTTTCAGTGTTGCTGGCAGTGGCCAGGAGCATGAAGCTCCTTGGTCCTTTGGGGGCCCCAGCCCCAGAGGGGGCTCTGTGGGGCAAGGGCAGGCAGGTGTGATGGTGGGTCTTGCCTGGATTACCTGTCTGGACCCGCCTGCCCTTGGACTCTGCCGGTGTGTGAGAAGGGCCGGGGAGCTTCCGTGGCCAGGGCTCTGTCCTGCCCACCGTCCTGCACATCTCCTCTTGCTTCCAGACCAACGATGCGGCCGGCAACACCTGGAACTGGCTCTACTTCCTGCCCCTCATCATCATCGGCTCCTTCTTCATGCTCAACCTGGTGCTGGGCGTGCTCTCGGGGTAAGAGGCCATGCGGTTGTGTGCCACCTTCGTGTTCGCAGGCTGTGGAGGGGGCTGATGGGGCTGGACACGGCCTGTGTGGTGGGGGAGGCTCGGCTCGGCCTGGCCCCGGGACGGTCACTCCCAGTGTCCTGAGCTCTAGCCAGCCTGTCCTTGGTGCTACCATTCTGACCTCTCCCTTGGTGGTCCCTGGCCCTGGCCTCCTTACCCCTAGCTCTTGGCCTTCACCCCGGCCTCTGAGTCAGGGGAGGGGCTGCTGCTGCCTCTTATCTGGGTTCGTGGTGGGGTTTCTGAGCAGCCCTGGGGACAAGAGAGCCCTTCTGTGTGACACTGGAGAAGGAATGGAGCGGCCCTGGGTCTCCACCCCAGCCCTGACCCCTGGCTTGCCTCGCCTCTCTGGTCACCTGTCCCTGCTGACCTCCAGGAGAAGACAAGGGAGGATGCAGGGCTGGGGTCCCTCCTGGAGAAAGGTGTTTCTTACCCTCATTGGTAGTGAGGTGTAGCACACCTGCGGCCCATAGAGCCCTCCTGTCCTGCATGGGGCCGAGGACCAAGGAAGTGCTGTTGGCTTCAGGGAACAACCGGGGCTGGTATTTGGGGCTCCTGCCCTTGTCTGGGGCCGAGGAAGCTGTGTAGACAGAGGGAGAGGGCGTTGGGCTGGCCTGCCTCCCTGCCCCCACCTGAGCATCAGATTCCCTCTAAGGCTGGAGGGTAATGTTTCCATTCCACCCGCCCTGAAGATTCCTGCTCAGGCCCAAGGCTCCTGAGGTCGTGACCCAGGGGCAGCTCTCATATTGGTCTGGAAAGGAACAGCCACAGAGAGGACAGTGGCTGGGCCCAAGGGCTCTGTGCTCTGGCTCTGGCACACGTTCCTGCCTTGGTCCCCTCCTGTAAGACTCTGTTAGTAGTGTGTCTTTCTAAGCACCTCCGCCGGGAGCAGGCAGGCCCACAGCACAGGGGACCGATGAGAACTCCTAGTCAGGGGGGGAGCTGTGGTCTGAGCTGGGATGGGGAAGCCAAGGGAGGCCTGGGGCTCAGAGAAGGCTCCTGGGGAAGGGGCAGCTCAGCTGAGGCCCAGAGGGGACCAGGAATGAGCTTGGCAAAGGAGAGGGGAGCATCTCCCAGGCAGAGAATTGTTGGGGCGGAGGCACAGAGGGTGTGGTGTCTGCGATGCTCAGAGCTGGGGCTGCCAGGTGTGGGGGCTTGGCCAGGGGCCAGACTCGTGAGGCGGGCGGGGCCCCGTGCTGGGCGGTGTGGCGGGGAGACTGGCGGGACACGAGTGGGTCCTGCTCAAGCTTACTCTGGAGAACGTGAGAAAGAAGCAGGGGTAGCAGCGGAGACTGGGTGAGGGGCCCCGAACTTTGTGTTTCCCAGCCCTGGCGCCACCTGCGGGCATCCTTGCCTCTGGGGACCAGGCGATACAGGCTGATTTTCCTAATGAGTCTCAGCTGAGCCCTCCCTCTGGCCTCTAGCTCCAGCAGCGGGGCCCCAGGGTTCTCTGCCAGCCCCGGGGAGGCTGGAGACTGCACGGCCCCTCAGGCCAGTGGTCAGCACACAACGTGTGGCTCTGCCACATCTGGAGGAGGGCTGCCGGACGGGCCAGCCTGGAGCTGGTTCAGCCTTGCTCCCCGCCACGCCCCAGGCTCTCACCCTCCCAGTGCCCAGAGAAGCAGAATCGGTGGTTCCTCTCGCAGCCCTTCCTGCCAGTGGGGCCAAAGCCTGGGGAGGGCAGGCCACAGCCAGCCGCCTGCTGAGCTGTGGCTGCCCGGCGGCCAGGCCTTGGTCACCGCAGCGAGTTTCTGCTGGCGGCTCTCCGGCCAACCGGGCAGCATGGTCACGCCCCACTGCCACCCCCAGGCCCTCCTTCCCTCCGGTGTGGTTGATGGCGCTGGCCTGGTGGGGAGACCACGAGGGGCCCTGCGTTCCTGCAGATTCAGGACTTGGTGAGAGGTCCAGGTGGGAGCCGTCTCCTCTCATTGCCAGGGTTGCAGCAGCTCAGGCCCTGGTGGACACCAGTCTCAGGCTTGTGGTCCATCCGGAGCCAAGCTCTCCCTCTCACTGTGGCTGCGTGACAGGAGCCAAGCCTGCCGGGCCCGCCCCCTCTGCCAAGCCCAGAAGCTGCTTCTCCTGGGGGAGAGACAGCCGCTCACTTGGCAGAGAACAGGCATTGCTGTTTTGCCCTGAGGGTGTGCCTGCCTGCCCTCTGGGGACCTGAGCTAAGGTGTGTGCGCGTGTGCGTGTGTCTGTGTGCGCACACGCGCTCCTGTGCCTGTGTGTGTGAATGGCTTCCTTCTGGCCTTTTGAGCCTCTTGGCTTCTAAGCTTGGCTGGGAGACTGGGGCTGTGGTGCTGAGGGCCCAGGAGGGCAGAAGAGCCTCAGTGGTTTGGCTGAGGAGCTGGGTGACTCTAGAGTGTCTCCCTGTCATCTCTGGCCGCCCTCAGCCGATCCAGTGCCTGCCCGTCTCTCCTCCTTCTAGCAATGGTTCTGGGTCTGAACCAGCAGAAGAAACAAAGTGGAAGCTCTCCTCTGGGGGATTGTTGTCCAGAAGCTCTCTGTAGCGTCTCTGTCCAGATGACAGGGCCCGGCCCTCGGAGGGTGCATGCCCAGGCCTGCTCTAGGCCAGGGGGAGGTGGAATTGTCCCTGCCATCTGGAGCCCCCTCTCTGGGCACTGAGGTGCTGTCCCTACGAGCTGCAGGAGCCTGAGGAGGGAGGGCTCACCTGGGCCTGTTAAGTGCTCGGGGTGGGGGGGGGAGAGGCCAGGTGATGGGAGGCACCGGGAGGGGTAGCCCGTGGCCTGCTTCCCCTGTCCTGGCCTCTTCCTGAGTCCCTGTGCCTCTGGCCGCACACGGTGGGCCTGTGGGTGTGCTCGCACCCACCTGATCTGCTTCCTGCTCCGGCCTGGCCCATCACAGAGAGTTCGCCAAGGAGCGCGAGCGGGTGGAGAACCGCCGGGCCTTCCTGAAGCTCCGCCGGCAGCAGCAGATCGAGCGGGAGCTCAACGGGTACCTGGAGTGGATCTTCAAGGCTGGTGAGCACAGGGCCGTGTGGTGCTCCTGGCCTGGCCTGGCCTTTGCCGGCGCCTTCTCCCCGGCACCCTCCCAGGGTCGAGCTCACCTGGGGCGGGGGCCGCTCTCGGGAGGGCGATGTGTGAGGGGAGCAAGCCAGGCCCTCGTCACAGGGCGCTGTCTGTGGGACCCATCAAGGGGTGTGTCTCGGTAGGAGACGCTCAGCCATGGGCCCTGCCGGCTTCTGGGAATGTGAGGGCCGAGAAGGCAGGGTCTCACCTCCTTCCTGCTGCGTTCCTGGGGGACGAGCCCCGCTCAGGGGTGGGCACAGGAGGGCTCTGGCCTGAGGCTGTGTCTCACTCACAGAGGAAGTCATGCTGGCCGAGGAGGACAAGAACGCAGAGGAGAAGTCCCCTCTGGATGGTAGGTGACCGCTGTCAGCACTCCTTGCCTGGCCACAGGGCTTTGGTGGCTGGGTGGGCAGTGACACGTGTGCACGCTTGCATGTGAGGCATGACGCCCTCTGCTCGGCCAGGTGCCTGCGCGTTGGTCACTTAACATGGTCCTGGGCGGGGCCTTTCTGGAAGCAGGCCCGGGGAGGGTCAGCTGCACGCTCCTGCGGAGCTGCGTGCCATGGACCAAGGTGGGCATAGCCAGCAGTGGGCTCAGCCTGGGGGGTCACAGGAGCCTGTGCTGAGAGCTGTGTTTTCCAGCATGGCAGCTGGCAGCTGACACGTGACTGTGTGAGCTTGCAGGTGCGTATGTTACAATGAAACAAAAGTGAAAATCCAGATCCTCAGTCTCGGCACGTTTCAAGTCATTATAGAAAGTTCTGTTGGACAGCGCCGCTTCTAGAAGCTTGAAAACTGCTGGTTTAATCCAAGCTGTATCTGTCCCCAGGGCTCAGGGAGATGCCCCCAGATTTCTGTAGAAAGACCCCTAGCACAGCCTGGGGCCACGGGGGCAGGGACGGGGGCCAGCACAGCCCCGGTGGCAGGAAGGCTGCTCTCTCTTCACACCTGCTGCTCAGGACAGGGCCAGACAGCATGGCCACGCATGTTGCGGTCTCACCTGGGCCCACACCTGGGGCCTTGAGCAGTCTGTGCTGGCCCCTCTGCAGCCTTGACCTGATTTCTCTGCTCTCACCTGGCCTTGGAGTGTGGGCTGTTGGGGCAGCCGGCTGCAGCCCTGGCCCTATCCCACGTGGAGGTTTCCTGGTCTCCATGGTAGCCAGGCCTTCCCCATGGACATCATTGTGGAGAGAAGGACAAGCAGGGCCCAACCTCAAAATCCCTTGTCCCTTTTGCTCTGAAGACCGAGAGGGGCCCATGGGGGCCAGGCATCGTCCTGCCTTCCCTCAGCCTCAGCTTCGGGAGAGATCTGGAAAGGCTGCCAGTTCCTGGCACAGCCCACAGTGGCACCACCCAGCCCTGAGGCAGGTCATCTGGAGGCCCGGACTCATGCTGCCTCCTCCCACCCTTTGTTTAAAGCAGTGTTGAAGAGAGCAGCCACCAAGAAGAGCCGAAATGACCTGATCCACGCGGAGGAGGGGGAGGACCGTTTTGCAGACCTCTGTGCTGTGGGTGAGTCTCTGTGGGCCTGTGACTGCATGCGGAATGTGCGCCCCGCTCCCTCCCTGTCACCTCGGCTCCCCTCCTTCCCTACCGCCCACACCCCCCAAGTAAGCCAGTCCCGTGTGTGTCCACCCGACAGTAAGAAGTACAGCATCCTGGTACTGGGATTTCTGCCTGGGCCCAGCCCTTGGGGTGGGCTGCATGCACAGCTCCTGGAAGTTCCTTTTTGCTCAGGCCTCTCACTCATTCATTTCAGTACACTGCTGGCTGCTGGCTGTTCTTGGCTCTGCCGTCCTATGTGGACGTGGAGCCCTTGGGCATATCCCCAGGCCGGAGGTTGCGTGTGTCACTGACTCTGTAGGGACCGAAAGTTTCTTGCCATCTCTCTTCTGAGCCCTGGGTATCTCCCATGTTCCTTGGGTCTGCTGCCTCTGAGGGCTTGGCTTCATCCCCTGCTTCTCAAACAGTAAAAGGGGAACCTGGTTCTTTTATCTTTTATCGTTTTAGTACCTCCTCTCAGCCTGGTGCTGGAAGTCTAGCACCAGAAGTGCCCAGGCCTTTTTGCACTAAATGCCCTGTCATTGTGCATTCTGCGGCAAAGGAGGGCTCAGCCCTGGGTCTCCACCTTCGGCAGTGTGGGAGGGGGGCCAGCGCTTGGCAATGACAGCTTTTCATGACAAGGTTCCAAGTCACATCCAAGGCAGACCTCCTTGCTCTCCAGCGATCCTGAGTGGACTCGAGTTGGAAGAGCTGCTTCCCATTATATTGTTACGTTTATATACAGACCTCTCTAATAAGTCATTTGTGTATTTGTTTATCTGTTTGTTTCCACTTTCCCCTTCTTTGTCCCCAGTAAACGCATGTTAATAGCTTGGGGTTTATCCTTCCTTGTTTCTCGATAACACTCATACACTCACGCGCACACACACGAACATATACATGTTGTAGAGTTTTGGGGTCTTTTCATGTTACAGAAATAGTTTCATACAAATTTTTTCATCAGTGCCTCTTGGAAACCCCTCCCCATCAGTTGGTCTGATTTGAGTTCGCTCTTGTAAGTAGCTGTGTGGTGTTCCATGGTGTGGATTCACTGTCAGGTAATCGGCTGCCCCCCAAATCCTATAAACATCTGTCCTTCTTCACCAGTGCTTTATGTCCCTCGTGGGATGGGTTCCCAGGAGCAGGGCTGCTGAGGTGAGGGGTGTGTTGGCACCTTCAGGGCTGCCGCCACACTGCTCTCCAGAAGGGCTGTGAATTCACATCCATCAACAGGGCAGGAAGACATCTGCCCTCGTCCTGCTTGGATGTTGCAGCTACTTTTGACTGTTACCAGTTTGAGGGCAATTGAATGATTATAAAGTGATATTTCAAGGGGACTTTACTTCTCATTTCACTCACTACTAGTGATTTTGAACCTCTTTTTAAATGTTTGTTTCCCATTAAAATTTAGGTGTTGGTGACTCTTCGTATACTCTGTACATTCTTCTATCAGGTTGTTTGTGTTTGTTCATAAGAGACCAATGTATGTTGTGGATCTGAATTTTGTTAAATTTTTTTTCAAGTTTATCTTGTGAGTGTTATATTTAAATAGTTCCCTCTGTTCCTATTTTACCTAGAGTTTTTATTCTGATTTTGTAAAATGAATTGGAGAGTTAAAAAAATCTTTTTCTATAGCTTGGAATAATTTAAATAACACCTAAATTTTCTATTCTTTAAAGGTGAGATAAAAATGTGAACCCATCTAGTTAAAAAATGAAAATAACTTGGACCAGTTTTATAAATTATATTTTGTTAGGAAATCTTCCATTTTGTGGCCTTTTCTAACTTGTTTCTATAGAGCTGCATGTAGAGTTCTCTTATATTCTTTTCATCTCTTCTGTATTCAGTCATTTGCTGGTCCATTCACTCAACAGATATTTACTAAGTGCCCAGATGTGCTGGGAAGTGCCTGAGGCACTGGGCTATGGCACTAAGCAAGATGCAGAAGCCTTTCATTTTTTGGAGTTTCCATTCCAGTGCTAGGTGTGAAAAAGAAAAAAAGTAGAGAAGGAGGGGGCTTGAAGGGTCTGGGCGGTGTTGGAATTTTAAACAGAGTGGCCGCAGATGGCCTCGGGAAAGGTCGCCTTTGAGTAAAAAGCTGAAGGAAGTGAGCAAGTCAGCTCACCTGGAGACAGAGCATCCCCACGACAGGTGAGAGGACCCTGAGGCAGGAGAGTCCAGGAGGCTGGCGTGGCTGGAGCCAAGTGGAGGGGGCTGGGCGGGGGCGGGGTGGGGCGCAGGGGCAGCAGGAGAGGAAATGACCGGGTCAGGGGACTCTGGCTGCCAGGGTGGTCTTCAGAGGGGAGGCAGCATCTGGCTCCTGCGGGGCGCTGAGGACAGACTGACGTGCAGAGAGGGCAGGAGCAGGACCAGGTCGGAGGCCGCTATGAAGACCCCGCGGCTGGTGGCAGCCATGGGGGTGGTAAGTGGTTGGATTCTAGATCTATTTTGAGGACAAGCCCACAGGATTTGCTGACCAGTCGGACGTGGGTGTGAGAGAAAGAGAGAGACATCAAGCACAGCTCTGCAGGAAGTGTCCACAGAGTAGCCCTCCCTGGGAGGACGGGATCTGGGACATGTGCGTTCTGGGGGACGATGTCCAGAATTCGGTTCAGAGGTGCTGAGTTTGAGACGCATGTTGGAGATGCAGTGGGGTGTCAGGTGGGCGCTTTATGTGTTGGGCTCTGGCATTCAGGGCTGCAGAGGCTATTTAAAGCTCTGAGACTGACTAGAGTGTGTTGAGTTTGGTTTTGCTTTTTTCCAGTTGTTAGTATGTTTACCTTTGCTTTCTATTTTCTGAATTAGGATCATATGAGGTTAGTCTGTATTAAAGATCATTTAAAATAACCAGATTGTAGATTTCCTTTCTTCTACTTTTTGTTTTCAATTTTATTTTTGTTACTTTTAATCTTTATTAGGTTTATCTTTTTACATTATTTTTATTTATTTTATTATTACTTTTCTAACTTCTGAAAATGTGTAACTTGTTCTTTTTTCTTCTTTAACAGCAAAAGCAGTTAAGGCTGCATTTATTTTCCTCTGCACAAAGCTTTGCTGTGAAGTCCCCCTCTGTACTGGTTTCCAGATAACAATTTCTTTACTTTCCTCTTGAGGCAAAGGTTATCTGCGAGTGTGCTTCTTAATTTATAAGTAGCAAGATACTTTGATCATGTTTTTATTATATCTAATGTTATCAGATAATGGTTGGGAAATGTGGCCAGTAAATCTCTAAGTTTAGAAATTTTCAAACTCTAAATTCATGACTGATTTTAAAAAGTTTCACTGACGGAAAGTGTATGCTCTGTTTTGGAGAGTTGTCAGGTTGTATGGGTATCTCTTAAAATCAAGTTTATTGATTGTGTTCTCCAGTTCTTTAGGTCTTTGTGTTTTATCACTAGATCTGTTCAGTTCTGAAAGACGTGTTTTGAACATTGCCACTTCATTTTATTTTTTTATTAATAAGTTTCTGTTGTATTTTTTTTTCTTAAAATTGTGTGTGTGTGTGGTAGGAACACATCATGAGATCCATCCTCTCCAATTCCAAGTGTACAATGGATCACCGTTGACGGCAGGTGCTGTGCTGCTGGGCAGCAGGTCTTCAGGGCTTGTTCATCCTGCTTAACTGAAACTCTGGGCCTGTTCATCACAGCTCGCCATCCCCGCCCAGCAGCCCGTGGTCACCACCGTCCCGGTCTTTGGTTTTATGAATTTCATTATTTTAGATACCTCATGCGTGTGTAATCAGTCATGAAGTATTTGTCTTTCTGAAGGTAGCTTGTTTCACTTAGCATGATATCCTCAAGGTCCATCCGTGCTGGTGCATGTTGCAGAATTTCCTTCTTTTTTAAGGCTGAGTAGTATTCTGTGGTATGTATAGACCACATTTTCTCTATCCATTCATCTGTCAGTGGACGCTTAGGTTGTTTCCACATCTTACCTATTGTGAATAGTGCTGCAGAGAACATGGAGAACTCAGATCTCGTCAAGATTCTGATTTCAATTATTTTGGAGATCTCTCTCTCTCTCTCTCTTTCCAGTAGTAGGATTGCTGGATCATCAGGTAGTTTTATTTTTAACTTTTTTGAGGACCCTCCATACTGTTCTCCACAGCGGCTACACCAGTTTGCATTCCCACCAACAGTGCACGAGGGTTCCAGTTTCTCCACATCCTCGCCAACACTTGTCTTTTGTCTTTTTTGGAAATAGCCATCCTGACAAGTGTGAGGTGATAAATCATTATGGTTTTGATTTGCATTTCCTTGATGCTTCCTCCTGTATTTCTCATGGCTTTTGTTTATGTATTTAGCCACTATATGCTTTGGTAGATGTGGAGTTTATGACTGTTACATCTTCTTTGTAAATTATGCTTTTCATCATCACACAATACCTTCTTTATCCGTTTAGTTCCTCCACTGGACAATTCCTTGTGTGACAGCAAATGTCATACTTTCTGTTACTACCATTGGTTTTGGTTTTTAGCTTGCATTGCTTGGTATCTTTGCTTTCCCTTTCATTTTCAACTCTTCTTTATCATTTTAAGCATTTTAAGTGTTCTTCTTACATGCAGTATTTAGCTGGGTTTTGCTTTTTTTTTTTTTTTTAACCCAGTCTTACAGTCTCTGTCCCTAATGGAGGGATCCAGTCTGTCTCTGTTCAGTGTAAGGGTTGACATCCGTGACTTTTTCCTTCCTCATTCCTTCACATTTGGTATCGATATTTCGTACTGTGGTCTCTGTTTTCCCCAGCTTTGCTGCTTTGATCGGGTTGCTGTTTTATCACCCTCTCCTCCTTTGCTGATTTCTGGTCCCTCCCACTTCTGTTCCACAAATGGTTACCTTCCCTTCCCTGCTCCCAGAATTAGAAACATTTTCTTTACTATTTTAGCGTATTCCTCTACCCTCTTTACCACCAAGATGCATTATTTCCATAACCAAATCGCCCTATTTCCCATCTCTCTGCCCTTACCCCCAACCCAATAAGATGTGACTTTTGCAGTATTTCCCCTCCTCGCTCCCCACTCCTGGTTGGAGTTGTTTGGAGGATTTAGTTCTTGGCTGTTGTTAGTCCCTGTGTTTGCCCCGGGCGCAGAAATCCTGACTTAGCCTTTCCATCACACGCACGGTCACGTAGAGGTTCTCACCTTTCAGTCGCTGCACACCACACAGCGGTTTGCTTTGTCTCAGCTCTGCTCTGTCATTCCTTATTGTCCTCCTTAGACGGGTGTGTAGGTGGGGGACTGGCTTCTGGTCACACTCAGGTGTCCTCCGTGGTTCTCAGGACGAGAGAGCTTTTGCTGCTGTGGTCATTGTCTCTTGTTCTGTGGGTGTCACTGCCCTGTCCTCTCGTTTCCTGGCTGCAGACAAGGTCTCGCCTGTAACTCCCTTTGCCTGGGGTCAGGAACCCAGTGGGCCTTAGCCTGCAGGCTCAGGTCTTCCTACATGAGGGATGTTTTCTCCCATTTGTTCAGTTACTCAGTCTCCTTTCCTTGTTCCTTTTAGTCCTGGAGTCCCTGTTACTTCATGTGTATCTTACTTTGCTCCTTTGTGTCTCTCGTCCTTTTCCTCATGATTTCTTCCTCCTTACGTTTCCTGTGTTTATTTAAGATTGCTTTGCTGCATTTTTGAGGCTACTAGTTTGGGGTTTTTAAGAGTGAACTTCTTTCCTTTCAGCTGCTGAATGATTTTGGGAGGGAATTTTATTTTCTCTCTCAGTTTTATTTTGATTGGTTTGGTGCTGTGCCAGATCCTGGGACCCTGTAGACTTTCCCCCGTGGCCCCGGCCGAGCCCAGGCGTCTCCTTGCGCTCGGGGGCCCTCAGGCTTGGCAGCTGTTGGTTCCCACGGGTCTGGACGTGGGGCCTGGCACCTCCTGGGTGCCCCCCTCCGCCCCCTGCTGGCTGCTGGTTGGGGCCCGGTGGGCTGGCCTGCATGGTTTCCTTTAACCCCGAGACCCTGTGAGGCACGTGTGACCCTGGACCTGTTTCCAGTAGGGACTCTCTAGCCGCGAGAGTGTACCAGCCACGTGCCTGGTGGGCAGACGGGGCTCACGTCCACGTGCCTGGCGTTCAGCCCACGTCACTTCCGCCCCCCGCCATGCCCGCAGAGGCAGCCACTAAGCCGGAAGGGGACTTGCACTTCCTGCCTGTCACCTGTGATCTGTGACCTGTGACCTGGCAGGGTCGCGGGGGCAGGGGCAGGTCGTGGCCACCCTGTGTTTCTGTGCCCCGCTCAGGGCGGTTTTTGAAGGGTGGGCGCTAAGCAGGACTGGCGTAGGTGTTATATTGACTAACGAGCCCCTGTCTGGGCACAGCACGAAGACACCCAAGTGTTTGTGGGCACCCGCCTTGTCCTAACCAGTGCTCAATTCTGTTGTCATTCAGAGTCCATTTCATTCTCCATTGCCCCCTAGCTTGAAGATATGTATTTTTCTTGAAATAAGCCTTTTCATCATAAAGAATATATGCCGATTAAGTTAAACCTGAAAACTGCAGAAAGCCAAAAAGAAGTCCCGATGTCTCATGTTTTCCCCACCCAAAGCTATGATTCTGGATGTGACATATTTTCACTTTTACTGTGAACTGGCTTGAGCACAGTAAAAGAGAGCTGACGTGAGCACACAGGAGCTGCTTGCTGGGACCCAGGCCCGGAACGCCCTGGGGCCCCAAGGCCCTGGCGGACATGGCCAGGCAGCTATGCGAGGGCAGCAGCCCTGAGGCCCTTCTCGTGGCCGGGCTTGGCTGGCCTCACGGGGCTTGTCCAGCAGGGATCTCTGTGGAGAATGTGCTTCTTGTCTCGCCATGGGTATGCACAAAGTGGTTTGCTTGAGTCAAGTGTTCTCTTGACCTCCCTTCCCAGAGCGGGCCTGTGTGTGTTCACAGGTGTGTGCCTGTGTGAATCCGAGTGTGTCTTTGGGGGGTTTGGTCAGCGTCCGGGTATGCTGTGTAGCACATGTGTGTGACTCTGTTTCTAAATGGGTGTGTCTGGGGTTTCTGAGCATGGGGGTTCACAGGGTGGGTCCGTGATGGCTCTGCCTGTGTGGAGGTTTCTCCTCGTCTTGTCTGTACTGGGTCCCTGTCTTCCTTCTGTGCCCCACGGCTGCCTTTGAGGAGGGAGCAGGTGTGTCTGGCTGTGGCCTTGGCATTTTGCAACCCTTGGCAAGGCTGGCCAAGAGGTTTCGTTGAATGAGCCAGCCCTGAATAATCGGCATTGGCTGGTGTCTGGCCGTGGATTGGGAGGCTGTGTCCCGGCGTAGCCAGAGGCTGTGATGGAGCAGTGTCTTCCGTGGGTGTGGGTGGGGTGTGGCATCTAGAGTGCCAGGAACTCCCCGTTAGGGCCCTGCACGCCCCCCCCCCACCACAAGGGCTGACTGACGGATGCGCCGCAGGACCGCTCCTCCTGTGTCTGGGACGCAGCGTCTCCCTGCCCGATGCAGCTGCTCAGCTTGTAGACAGGTCTCTCCAGAGGCCTCGGCCCGTCTTCATTTAGTGAATCCAAGAAAACACCAGCCTGATAACGCTCTTGTTGTGCTGGTGAGAGTCTGGGTGTGGACACGCACACAAACCTGTGCAAATGCGCCCACTGTCACGGAACACACGCTCACACGCTTCTTCCCCAGGGACTGACGGCCAGGCCAGGTGTTCAGAGCCAGCTGGGTTTGAACACTCAGAGGCACTCAGACCTTCCAAGCACCCACAAAGTCTGCTCGCTCATTTGTCAAGTGGCGCGAGGGGTTGGGTGGTGCAGAGGGTGGCCCTGTCCCCCCAGAGCTCAGTGTGGCCTGGTGGTTGGGCACGGAACAGGCCGACAAGCCGACACAGTGCAGCTGTATAAGGGTGCGATTGTTGGGGGGCTGGAGACCTGTTAGCTGGAGCCTAAAGAAGGGCGGTATTGACGCCGGGACGTGGAGCTGAGAAGGAGCCAGTGAGGGAAGCGCTTCTCGGTGGGGGCAGAGCAGAGGTGCCGCAGGCATGGAAATGAGGGAAGGCAGTGGGTTTGGCGGGTGAGTCGGGGCAGAGGAGCAGCTTCCTTGGCAAACTTTCTGGAGACTGAGTTTTGGGGGCTCTGTGGACCACACTTAGCTCTGCAGATGGGCCAGCTGCAAAGGAGCTTGGCTGTGTTCCAGTAAAACTCCTTGAAAAGCAGGTGGTCAGTGGCTGCTGACCCCTGAGCTACAGAGGGAGGGAGGGCCAGAAGCAGCAGGACTCCCCAGGCCGCACGGAGGAGTTGGAATGGCCTGGGAGCATCGGGGCTGCCCTCCTGGAAGGTGGCCGGGGGCGCTGGGGACCAGAGGCCGGTTCCAATCCCGGTCTCGCAGCCAGAGCCCAGCAGCCATGGAGACCGCCGAGGCTCTGGGTTCCCTCATTTGTGAAGCGGGGGTGGGCTCAGGACCCACTGCAGGGGACACGGGTCATTAGCACAATGTCGGTAACGGGTCTGACACACTTGGTGCCTGTGATGGAAACTGGGGCCTCGAGCTGGGCCAGGGCTGGGGGCAAGCGTCCTTGCGGGGTGGGGGAAGCATGTCCTCGAGGACGCATCCGCGGGGCTCACAGCGGCGGAGGCCGAGCGTGTCCTGGGGCCCACCTGTCCCCCACGTCCTCAGTGAGCCCCTGTTCCCGCAGGGTCCCCCTTTGCCCGAGCCAGCCTCAAGAGCGGGAAGACGGAGAGCTCGTCGTACTTCCGCAGGAAGGAAAAGATGTTCCGGTTCTTCATCCGGCGTCTGGTGAAGGCGCAGAGCTTCTACTGGGTGGTGCTGTGCGTGGTGGCCCTGAACACGCTGTGCGTGGCCATGGTGCATTACAACCAGCCCCAGCGGCTCACCACGGCGCTGTGTACGTAGCCGGGCCCGGACCCGCCCCCGCCCCCGCCCCCGCCCCCCCTCCGCCAACCTCTTCTGAACCGCTTCCGGTCCACAACCTGTTGCTTTGGGATGCCCTGGGCAGGACCTCTGCACTGACTGAAGTGCTCCAGGGGCCTCTGCTGGGGGCCTGGCTGTGCCCCCGGCCTGGGCTCCCCATCCCAGGGCTCCCCAACAACCTGGGCCCGGCTTCCAGGGAGCCCAGCTGATCTGGTTAGACCCCCATCCATCAGGGTAGTGGGAAATGAGTGAGGGGTCTGGGGCACCGGGGTCATGTGTCCTCCCCCATAAGGGCTTAGACCCAGGGAATGAGGGACCCATCTGCCCTGGATTCCTGAGGAGAAAGAGTCCTGGCTCCCAGCGATCTCCCAGGGCTCTTCTGGTTGTTTCTGTTTTTCTTCTTGGTTGGTTGAATCTGGGTGTGTCCATGACCAGGGATGCCTTGCAAGCCTGTGTCCATGAGCCTCAGGCCAGGCCAGGGGCTCTGGGTCATGACCTGTCCGGCCCTGGCTACAGTTCCAAGGAGGCAAAGAGCTGAGGTCCCTCCCCAGGGACCAGGCTGACCCTTCACACCCAAGGGCCCTGCAGGGCACATGCAACTGAAGGTCTTGCTTTGTTGTCTTGCCTCACAAGAGCTCCAAAGACACTGCACGAATGACTTCTGTCCTGCGGTCAGTGCTCCCTCCTTCCCCTTCCCCAGGGTCAGCCGCCTTCACCCTGCTCGTGTCTGTGGCTGATCTGGAAACAGCCTGTTCTGGGTTCCCACAAGCGCCTCCCTCTCTGCTCGGAACCCTGCGCGCCTGCAGTCACCTAGGTGGCCAAGAGAGCCGTTCTCCGGAGAAGAACCCTCCTGGCTCCCAGTTCTGGCCCCTGGCGGGCCAGCCACACTGAGCCTGGGCAGCTCCAACTGGGAGCCTGGGAAGCTGCTGAAGGGTTCTTGTGGGCCGTGGACAGACGGCTCCATAGGCCACTTGAAAGTGTGGGTGGGGAGGCCTGTGTTGGGGGTGGGACTCCAGGCTACTGTTTCCCCAACTTCGATTGAAATCTTTGCTGGTATAATGGGAAAGGGCAAAGAGAAAGGAGAAGCAAGAGGGGCCCAGGGAGCTTCTAGCAGACAGGCTGGCTCCCTGGGGGAGGGGGGGTTACGGAACAGAGTGTACACGTTGAACTGGTGCCCTGGCCCCTGAATCATGTGTCCTGGGCCCGTGGTTTGGGACCGAATTCAGTGCCTGCCTTGAGTCCTCAGGCTGCAGTCTCCGCGCCCTCGGGGGCTGGGTAGGGCCCGGGGAGACAGGGCTTCCTCCTAACTCGGCCAATGGCGCGGCTGCTCCCTGGGGCCTCCTAACCAGGCCTTTTCGTCCCTCGGAAGAAGCCGGTGGTGCCCAGTCAGTCTTGTGGTTACTCCTTGTTTCCCGGGGGTTTGCCAGCTGAGTGGGCTGGGGGTGAACCGCATGGCCTGGTCGCTTGTCTGACGTGCAGGAGCGCGAGCCTGGAAGTGTCCAGGTGCTG
This sequence comes from Eubalaena glacialis, assembly GCF_028564815.1. Lineage (NCBI taxonomy): Eukaryota > Metazoa > Chordata > Mammalia > Artiodactyla > Balaenidae > Eubalaena > Eubalaena glacialis. The sequence goes on along the minus strand of NC_083724.1, from coordinate 882,190 downwards.
GGCCAGGCCGCAGGTATCCCTGGCGGGGAATCTGCCCCCTCACTGCCTTGCCTTCTCTGTGGTTTCCTGGAAACGCCTGAGCTCATCAGCATTCCCCGGGGAAAATGGCTGGAGGGAGGGGTGGGGCTATGCTGGCTCTGGATACCTCTGCTCAGTGCCCTTGACAGCTGGGCTGGAGCTGAGACAGGCTGACCCAGCAAGGGAGGGCAGGCCTTGCAGGAGGCAGGCGCAGAGGTGGGGACTCCCCTTCCGGACTAGCTTCATCAGAGCTCGCCATGGGACGCTGGCCTGAGGCTGGCCGCCCTGCAGAGAGCGGGTACTGTGCACCTCACTGTCTGCCCACCAAGCACACCGCTCCCAATGCACTCAGGACCCCGAGACTGAGGCTTGGATGGTGAAGGAGGGATGGGAGTGGATGCTGTCATCCCGTGTACACCCAGGCCTCACGGGACAGACCTGGCCACCCTCCCCTCTGTCCCTCTGTTCCCACGGCATGCTGTCCTCTTGTTATAATGCAAACACCGTTTAACTCACCTGCTCTGCTCCCCTAGCCTGTGAGCTCCTGGGGAGAGGGGTCAGCTGTCTCCCGGGCCAGCTCACAGGAGCGCCGGTGCCTGCTAGTTGAATGAATGCGTGAACACCCTTTCTTGGCCTCTGAGGAGAAGCTGAGCACGTGGAGCTGAGGGTCTCCTCCTTGGGAGAGAGAAGGAGCCGGCAGGGCGCTGGGGGCTGTGCTCCAGGTGTCCCCTTTCTCCGAAAGCTTCCCCTTCGGCAGCACCTGTGCTCGTTCATGCAAAGGGCTCCTGCTTTGGTCTCCTGGGGAGCAACGTGGACACCCAGGCAGTGTCAGCTGCAAGGTCTGCCCTGTGGGTGGCTGGGGTGCCCATCTCCGTGGTCTCTCCTCCCAGGACCTGAGCTCCTCTCGTGGGGTCCTGAGGGGCAGGGGCCACGGGGCTTGTGTTCTGACTGGGCTCAGGCACAGCCTTCCTGCGGTTTCTCCAGGAGGGCTGCTTTGCCGTCTCATCACTCACCCCGTGCTCGGCTCGGGTGCCCTGCTGTGTTTTGACTGGTTTCAGAGGCCAGGCAGGAGCTGGCTGTCCACGTACTCCGGTCCCCTACCCGAGACCTTCCAGGGCCGTATGGACCGTCACGTGTGTGTCTGTGAGGCACGGTGCCCAGCGGGCAGTGGAACTGATGTCTCTGCTCGTTCAGGGTCTCGGCTGCCGCAGACCTACCCAGTGAGGCCGCTGCGTCTGTGCGGCACTTGGTGGAGAGCCGTGGGGGGAGTAGCTTTCGGGGTGCACAGGGAGGGCAGGAGGTGTGTGGCCCCCTCTTCTACCGTCTGTTTTAGCATGAGCTGCTTGAGGTCCAGTCTCCCAACCAGCCTGGATGCCAGAGGCCCTGGGGAGGCTGCGTGGGCAACTGCCTGGTGACTGGACCCCTCGGTCCCTGGCCCTGCATGGCGGGCTCTGCCCTTGCTGCTGAGCTGCTTCCCTGTCTCCTGTGCCCTGGGCTCACTGTCTGAAGTGATGGGTGGATTCCAGCTTTGGGAGGGGGATCAGAGTCGGTGGCCTTGCTCTGACGTCCGGGATTCCTGGCTTGGCAGCCGTCAGTGGCTGGGCTCGGCTGCGTCTCCTGCGGTCTGTGGCCTCGTGCAGCTTTTGCACTGTTTCTCCTTGCTCTGACCCTGGCTTCTGCTCAGGCTGGGTTACGGGTAGTGTCTGTGTGCGCTGAATTCGCAGCAGGCCCAGTGCAGCCTCCCTCAGTCCTGCCAGCCGGGTCAGCACTGCTGTGGCGGGGTCCCTGGGCTGAGGCAGGCCCTGCTCACCACTGCTGCCTGCCCGGCCCAGCCTGCGGGAAGCTGAAGGCACCCCACCCACAGGGGTCTCTGTATGACTCCCCAAGGCCCCCAGCAAGCATGGGTGCCTCCTGGGAGACTCGTACTGCGGGGGCCTGGGGGTGTCAGGTGGTAGGGACACTCGCCTTTAGTGGGGCGAGCCTGCAAGCATGGTTAAAACCCAACACGGTGCTGCTGTGAGTCCAAGGGGGTCAGGAGGTCCTCGCAGAGGGACAGGGGTCCTGGCCGGGTGGCTGAGGGATTCCAGCTGCCGTGCACGGAGCGCGGAATGAGACTGAAGGCAGGAGGACAGGCTCAAGGCTGTCCAGCTTTTCCACGGGGGGTGGGCGCCCTCTGCCTGACGCCTAGGTCCTCCTCGGGGGATTTGGGCCCTTGACCCAGAACTCCCTCTTGAGCCCAGTCCTGGGAGGCTGCCTCTGTGTCCCACAGCACCGGGTACTCAGCTTTCAAGCTGGGAGGAGCACCGCTCTGCGACACCCCCTGTCTGGTCGCGGGCTGTTCTGTCCTGGGCTGAGGTTGGAGCTCAGGGGCCACCGACCAGGCCTGGAAGCCCCACCCTGGGTCGGCCCAGAGGTCTGGTGTCCTCCTGTCTGGGCTGGAGCCGGGTGGGAGGAGGACGTGAGCTAATCCCCCTCTTCTCCGGCTTCTCCTAGACTTTGCAGAGTTTGTTTTCCTGGGTCTCTTCCTCACAGAGATGTCCCTGAAGATGTACGGCCTGGGGCCCAGGAGCTACTTCCGGTCCTCCTTCAACTGCTTCGATTTTGGGGTGAGTGAGCCGCCTCGTCAGGGACGCCTGCTGGGGGTCCAGACGGGTCCGCGGTGTCCTGGCTGGAGAGCGCACGCACCCCTCCCACGATGCCGTACCCAGTGTGAGCTGGGCCTGTGGAGCAGAGCCGGGGGGCTGGGAGACTGTGATCCCCTGTGCGTCAGGAAGGCTGCTGGCAGGCCGGGGAGGCCTGTCCTGGTCAGGCCCTGACTGGTGCGGGTGCTGGCCGTGGGCAGCCTCCTTCCCTCCCTGGCCCTGTCTGTAGAGTCTCAAGATCAGCTCAAGGCTGTGTGGCCTCCTCCGCACCTGGTATGCGATCTTCTAAATGTCTGCTGTCCCGTGGAGGCTCAAGGGGGCTGTGGTCCTGACCCCCATCATTCCTGCGGGTCTGGTCCTGGGCACATGCAGCAGCGCTTCCTGGGGAGGCCGGAGGGGAGCAGTGGGTTTGGGTCCCTTCACAAGCCTCTGCAGGTGAGGGAGGCCTGGAAGGCAGGTGTTTCTGAGGCTCACCGTGGACGAGCACAGGGCCGGGGCAGCGAAGAGTCCCCTTCCCTGGGCCCCGCAGGTCATGCAGGATGCCTCCCTGTGTTGAGCCCAGAGCCTGGGGATGGGGCGCTGTTGACACCTGCCCAGAGGCTGAGTTCTGACCTGGTGGAGGCCCTGAGTGAGAAGCGGCCGGGCCACAGCCCGAGGAGGCCTTGCACCTCTGCAGACTTCTCAGTAGCCAGGGAGGAGGCCGGACCTAGGTCGAAGGAAAGCTTCGACTTGGGATGCAGTTTAACTTTACCTTTTCCTCTCTGCGCTGCAGTGCAGCTGACAGACAGTGTCTACGACTTTGTCAGATCTTCACGACGACTCACTTCATACATGAATAACTGGAGACGTTGTGTGATGGGCCCAGGACTGCCCAGCTAGTGTGCGGGGGAGTCAGCGCTGGAGCCTGGGGTGGGCGTCGCACACCCGCCATGCTGCCTGAGCTCTGGGCGGGGGAAGGCGGTGGCTGCCCAGGTGCTCTCTGGGACATGTGGGCACCTGCGATTTTCATAGATGGTTGGGGGGAAGCCAACTCTTCTGCTCCTTTGCCTTCCTGGTTACAAAGAAAGCTGTGGTGCACATAGGCAGAGGGGACCCAAAGAGGGGAGGAGACTTCAGAGTGACGGTGTCTGGGAACCAGCTAGGCCCCAGGGCAGGGGAATAATTTGCACACAAGCCAACAAATTTTTCCAAAACTTAGCAGCTCAAAACAAGCATCTATTATCTCACAGTTTCTAAGGGTCAGGAATCCAGGCGTGGCTTTACAGGGTACCTGTGGCCCGGGATCTCTCGCGCGTTTACAGCCCAGCCGAGGCCGGGGACGCAGTCATCCCGAGGCTTGATTAGGACTGGAGGGTTGCGTTCAGGCTCATCACAGGCTGTTGACAGGACTCGCTCGTGGTTGGTGACCGGCCTTGCTTCCCGGTCCCGTGGCCTCTCCACAGGCTGCTTGCGTGTCCTCACTGTGTGGCAGCTTGTGATGCGAGTACCTGAGAGGCCACAGAAACCAGTCTCAGGAGAGACAGCCGTCAGCCTTGCTATTGTGTTAATATTTGTCAGGAGGGAGTCGCCGGGCCCGCCCGCTTTTCATGGGGAGAATGTTACCCAGGGATGCGAACACCAGGAGGCAGGGGTCCTTCGGGGCCGTCCCGGAGGCTGACTACCGCAGTCCCCTGTGATCCAGATTCTTCCCAGTGTAAGATACACTCACCTCCACTCCCAGTTCCCAGACGCACCCCATCACAGCATCAGCTCAACACCCCGAATCTCGTCATCCAAATCGGACCCAGGTCTGGCTGAGGCTCCTACAGTTGCTTTCAATCTTAGAGCCGTGAACTGAGAGAGACAAGCTATCCACCCCCACACCCAGCATACAGCGGTGGGACGGGCAGGGGTAGCTGCTTCAGACCTTCCCGTTCAAAACGGGGCCAGTGGGATGCACAGGAGGGCCGGCTGGACTCCAGCCAGCAAGTGTTGGGAAAGCGCTGATTCGTTCTGGGGCCTGGGAGCCCTCGGGCTCTTGGTTTTACCCTGAGTCCCCTTTCCTTTTCGTGAAAAGTAGTAAACGTTTTCAGCTGAGGTTTTCTCGGCCTGCTTCCTACTTAGTAGAATTTTTGGGAATCCAAAGGCCTCATTTTGGTTTTTGCATTTCAACCCAAGCTGGTGGTATTTCTGTGCATGTAAGCCTTTTAAGAGCATTGTGGGTGTGTTGTGAGTCTTCCCAGAGTTCACTCCATCGGACGGGAGCCGTGCCCACAGCTCTCTTAGAGATGAGCCCTTCTCGGACTGAGCTGCTGCTGAGATGACCAAAGTCAACACCCTTCCACGTCCTGGAGGACTTACTGCTTCGTGAGGCCCATTTGCGAGGCTCACCCTACATCCCTTGAAGGGCCGGAAAGCGGCTGAATATGCTCTGAGGCCCCGCCTTTGATCTTTTGGGATCTTCCATACCAGCCCCAGTCGTGCCCTTGGCTTCATTTTTAGACCATGCCATTTCTTAACGTTGGCCTCATTTGGTCTCTGGAGAGGCTGAGCATTTCCCAAACTAGCGAGCTGGGGCTTCTCTTTACTTAACGGCGCTTTGCTCAGCTCCCGCCCTCCTCTCGCCTCTGACCGCGAGCAGCACTGCTCTCTGCTTGGACGACGTCCCCTCCGCCGGAGCTCCAGCTCAGGAGGCACGTCTCCCGCTCTCCCTGCGGCTGCAGCGTGGCTCTCTGCCCGCTCCCTTCCTTAGTCTCCTGTGACTCCTCACTCTCCTGCAGACCTTACGGGCGGCATCTTCAGAGTCCAGAATCCGCGGAAGAGTGGGTTCAGGGTGCATCAGGCCTTCACTGATGTGCTGCTTGGTGCCGCTCCCTGACTCCAGAACCGCCCCCGCACCTGGGGCTCTTAGTTCAGCAGCACGGCACTCCTGCTTCCGAAGTCGGTATTGGTGTTTTCTTTCTGGGTAACAAGTTACTCCAGGACTTAGTGGCTTAAAGCAGCAAATGTTCGTCCTCTCATTCCGGTGGGGGGGCCGTCAGGCTGTGACTCACCAGGTCCCTCACGAGGTTCAGTCCTCGCAGGCTCCGCTGGGCTGGAGAGCTCCCTTCCAAGCTTGTGCTCGTGGCTGTTGACAGACCTCAGAAAGTCATCCTCCAGCCTCCCTCTGGGGGCTGCTGGCAGCCTCGGGCCTGGTCACGTGGGCCTCTGCACAGGCTGCCCCAGCGTCCTCACAACCCGGCAGCCGTGGCCCAAGAGAGGGCCGAGAGCACAAAGGCCGAAGCCTCAGTCTTCTTGTAACTGTTCTCAGAGCTGCCAACCCATCACGCTTGTTGTGCTCTGTTTGCTGGAAGTGGGTCACTAGGTCCAGCCCACCCTCCAGGGGACAGGGGTGTACAAGGGGGTGAACCCGAAGCAGTGGGGATCATGGGGGCCATCTTGAGAGGCCACCTACATTGTGACCCAATGCGAGCAGATTTTGAGGATTAATGGAAAATAGGAGACATGTTGGAAGAGTGACAGTGAGAAGAAAGTAGATTTAGAAAACAATAGTCTTCAGCCCTGGGCACGATCTGGGTGCTGTGTGATGCTGAGACAAATTGGTGGTGATTGTCGGGGGACCAAGGACAGACGTGACAAGCTCGTCCCATTTGCTGCCCTGCTAGGGTCGTGGTGGGTGCAGCAGCTGTGGACAGGTCTGAACTCCTCTGAATGATGTGCTTGCGTCCAGGGTGGGGAAACGTGCAGTGGAAGGCTGTGCATTTGGGGCGATGCGGAGCTGGTGCAGCCAGCAGACCAGACACGCAGGGTCTTGGACCAGTGCTAACCCGCAGGGGCCGCTGCCCTGGCACAGTCACTGTTTGTCAGGCTTGGTGAGGATGTTGGTGTCGAGCTGATCATGTTTACAGTTGGTACGAAAAGGGGGGAAGTGACTGAAACCTTGGGTGATGTGTGAGCCAAGCGAAGCAAAAGGGAATTTAAGAGATTGATGTTCGGCAGTGGAGTTCTCCACACCAGCTGCAGAAGCCAGCGTAGAAGGAGTGGGAATCAGCCACACGCACGAAGAGCACACGAGCGCTGACCGCAAGCCCGGGTGTGCCCTGTGAGGTGCAGTGGCCAGGGAGGGAGTTCTGTTGGGGTGCCGTGGGGTGCGGGGTCCGCTGTGCTTCAGCCCTGCTGCCCTGGCCTTTCTGAGTCCCTCACGCGAGACACTGATGCTGAGGAGTGGCTGGAAGGAGGGGCAGGCCTCTTGCCCGCAAGTCCCGGTCCACCAACGTGGACGGCGCCCGGGATGACTGTTGGTGAAACGAGGGGCAGGCTTGCCCCCATCTGTCCTTGGTGGTACTTGCTGGCTCCCGCTATTCGGAAGAAGACAAGATGCAGTTACGAACTGGAACATCTCAGAGGTGGCGGGACCAGAAAGGGGATGTTACAAGGAAGCAGAGTCTGCTGGTCTGTGTGAGAGCAGCCTAACAGTCAAAGCTGTCGGAGGCGGTTTGCCGGCCCCAGAGGGGTCACCGGGCTGTGAGGGAGCACAGGGGAGGCATCAGACGAGGAGGCTTTAAGATCTGCCAGGAACGCTGCAGGCCCAACTCGCTCGTGTTCTGTGTCCTCCTGGTGTGTCTGGGTGGGGGAAGGACGGACACCGTCTGCGGCTCCCGGAGGCTGCAGGGGCGCAGTGTGAGGCCTGTGCCTCACGTTGCCTTCTGTGGCTTGAGCTGCGGACGGGGTGGGCGGGGCAGATGCTTACGGAGAGAAGCAGCCGCACACGCGCCCCAGGCTGACCCCACCTCCGTTGCAGGTCATCGTGGGGAGCATCTTCGAAGTGGTCTGGGCGGCCATCAAGCCGGGAGCCTCCTTTGGGATCAGTGTGCTCCGGGCACTCCGGCTGCTGAGAATCTTCAAAGTCACGAAGTATGTCGTCCGTGCGGTTTGGGGGGCGGGGGCGCAGGCAGCGCGGGGGCCAAGCCAGCACGGGTGCCGCTCCTGGGGATGTGTGGCATGGGTCTTGCCCTCAGCTGCCTGGAATCTCTTTCTGTGGGTGATAACTGGTTAAAAACAGAAGACAGTCACAAAGCAGCCCATGCAAGCGAGGGCCACAGCCCAGCAGGACTTCGTGTCGGCCCTGGGAGCCCGTCTACCTGCAGCGCCATTTCCAGCCTCAGCGCTGCCCCAGCACTTCTGGTTCTCTCGTTAGCTCGTTCCCCACAGTTTCACCCTGTCTCCTCTCTTGAAATCAGCAAGCCCACCTTTCAGCCTCAAAGGATGACTCTGCTCCAGAGTTAATGGAGAAAACACAGGTCATCAGATGGATGTTTTCCCATTGTCCCGCCCCTAAGTCTGCTCACCTACCCTGCAGCCCTGCTCCCGTCCTGGTCCCGACGGGACCCTGACCTTCTGACCTGAACTCCCAGGCCTGCCTTTTCCACTCGGGGCCGACGCTGCCTGGCCTGTCCTCGGTGACAGGACGGGGCCCTGACCGTGTGTTCAGTTTCATCCCGCTTGGCTCTTCACAGCCCTGGAAGCAGGTCTCTCCCTTTTGCCCACAAGGAGGCTGAGGCCCAGGCCAGAAGGCGACGCAGGCCAAACCTCCCCCCTCTCTGCCAGAGCAGCAGCGCTGGGAAGGGGGGCCGCCCTCGTCCACAGCTGTCTCGGCAGCAGCAGAGCTGCCCTCACCCCAACGGCCATGGCCAAAGGACTCCACAGCGGCGCCCGAGCCACCCCGAGGCTCTGAGGCTCCCACCCCGTAAGCAGCTGGAGCGCGTGTCCCACACGCGCCACACGCGCCTGGCACCGGCCTCCGCGCACTGTCCCTGGCGGCCCGCGTCACGACGGCTGTGGGGCGGTCCAGACCAAGCCTGCGCAGGTGGCTGGGGCTCCAGGCCCCCGCTGCAGTGACCTCCCCAGCCTCCTGGTCTTTTCTGTTCTGTTTTAAATCCAAACCTGAGGCCATCCGAGGTCACGACAGTTTAACCGTGGAGGAGCTTTGGACAGGAGTTCGGTCGGCTTGGCCCACAAAGGCTGCCGGGTGCCCTGCGCCTCCTGCCCTCCATCCTCTGCTGGTTCTGCGGGAGAAGGGGCTTCAGGAGGTGACGGCCGGCGCTGCCCTCACCTTGGTCGTGGGCCTGGCGTCTTAGCAGCTCCATTTCCTCCTGGAAAGCGGGTGGCCCCTGTCCTGACGTGGGCTGACCTACACCCCGCCCATCCTAGGAGAAGGCTGTTTGGAGTCTTCCAGCCCATCTCCCGTTAACTCTCACCTACCTAGTCAGAGAGCCCAAGGAGGATGGTGGGCCTCTGTGAAGCAGCATTAGGGAAAAGGGCCCAGGGATGCCCTAGGCCAGGGCAGAGGACAGCAAGTGCAAAGGCACAGAGGCACGTGGTACGTCCGCCTGGGCTCTCCTGGGGGTCGCAGCTGGAGGGGACTCATCACCCAGCGAGCTGGCAGCAGCTAGACCGTGGGCAGACCTCAGGGGGCCTGTGAGCCGGGGGCGGGGGGGTCCAGCTGAATGACAGGGACAGAGTCTCGGACCCCCAGGAGCGTTGGAGGGGTGGGGTGGGAGGGAGTCGAGGCTGGAGGGCTGCTCCGCGCTGTGTGGCCCTGGCCCTCCGGGAGGGGCCGCTGGGGTCAGTGTCTGTACCCCGTGCCCGGCCTGCTCAGCGGAGGCTCTTTGCGCGGGACCTGCGTGCTGAGGGCGGCGATGCTGATGGATGCTCCAGTGCGGCCCCTTCTCCTGCGTGGCCGTGGCCTGAGGGGGTTGAGGGGCGAAGGCGGGCGTGGTCGTGGGGGAGGGGGACTGGGGAGCAGGTGTAGGAGGCGATCGTGAGCTCAGCGCTGGACCCTCGGCGTCTGCTGTCCCTGTGGGTGGGGGGCGGGCGCGGTCCAGCAGGTGGTCTGGACCCCTGGAGAAAGCACCCTCCGCGCACCGAGTGTGGGGCCCTCAGGCCAGAAGGCGCCGGCAGCCGCAGGCGCGTGCCGTCCGTGTCCGGGCGTGCCGGCGCGCTCGGACCAGGCCGCTCCCCGCAGGTACTGGAGCTCCCTGCGGAACCTGGTGGTGTCCCTGCTCAACTCCATGAAGTCCATCATCAGCCTGCTCTTCCTGCTCTTCCTCTTCATCGTGGTCTTCGCTCTGCTGGGCATGCAGCTCTTCGGGGGGCAGTAAGCGAGGCCGGGCCCCCGGGACGCAGGGCTCAGAGGGGGCGGTGCCGCCCCGGGCTCCCCCTCCGCGCCCCTCCCTGACGGTCCCGAGGCGGGGCCTCTGACACCAGACGCAGCCCGACCAGGTGCCGGTCCTCCTGGTCCCGAGGGAGCTGCCTCTGTCCAAGACCCTTGTTCCTCTCAGGTTCAACTTTCAGGACGAGACTCCGACGACCAACTTTGACACCTTCCCCGCTGCCATCCTCACTGTCTTCCAGGTAAGGCTCCCGGCTCCCGGCTCCCGGCTCCCTTCTGGCCTGTGGGGCCCTCCCTGCCGGGTGTGAGGGTGCGCAGCCTTCCTTCCCCGTCAGCCCCTCCCCAGCGCCCGTGAGGGGACAGGCACAACAGGTCTCTGACGTGCGGCGCCGCCGCTGGGACCGGGTCGGGAGGGAGCTGCCCGAGGAACAGGTGGACACCTTGGGAGGCCCTGGCTTCAGCGCCACTTACCGCTCTGCCCCCGAGACCTGGAACCGATCGCAGCCGTCGTTGTCCGTTGAGAGTCGAGTGGAAAGCGCTCCCCAGGCTTCTCCCTCCAATGGCTTGGCCCCAGCGGCCCCTCAGTTTCCCTTTGTATCTGGAAACACGCTGCCCACAGCCCCTGGGGACGCTGAGCCTCGGTTCCCGCTTGAGGACTCTCCTGGTTCAGCGCTGTCCCCCTCACAGAGCCGTGGCCCCTGGGTGCCCCACAACTGGCCTCACCAACGTGATAAAGCCCTCTGCCCCATGAGCATCCTCCGCCACGTCTGAGGCCAAGCAGGACTGGCGGCGGCGGGGGGGTGGCCCGCGATGGCACCTAGGGAAGCCCACAGGCTGAAGGCGCTCTGGCCAGGGCCCTGCCTGCTCCTGGCCTCTGGGGCCGCTGGCGCTGCCCCCCAGCCAACGCTGGAGCCACAGTGAGTGTAAGGAGAGGGGACCTTTGGGGCTCCTCTCTCAAAGGAAGGCGTCTTTCCAGCCGACCGTTCGAACCACACTAGACGCTTGCTGACAGAGTGACTCAGTCTAGTGACCTCACCCGCAAGCCCCCCTCCCGACCTGGGTGGAGCACAGCAGCTCTTTTCCCAGAGACTCGTCTGCTCCCGGCCTGGCAGGACTCCAGAGCCCGGGCTGTCATTGTTCCGCTTCCTGTCTGACCCCACTTTCGAGTCCTGTGGCTTCGCCCTCCTCTGAGCTTTAAGGATTGGGTTGCCCGTCAGCGTACTACCCTTCGCACCTTCGCCATCAGAAGCATCGCCAATGGCTTGACTGACTCAGAGCTGGGGAAGCGTCCAGCCCTTTAAGGAGGCTGAGAGAGTGGTTGAGGCTGGAGGAGGCTGAGAAGATCGCCAGGACCGACCGTTGGCCCAGCCGGGCCTGTAACGCCCACCGGATGACACTGGGCCGAGGGCCGGAGACCCAGGCTGGAGCCCCTGCTTCTGAATGGGGTTGGAGAGGGCACAGGGAGGCGTGTGACCAGGGGGAGAACAGCTTGAACTCTGCTCCTGGTGAAGCTGCCCGACCACGCAGCTTCAGTGGAGGGTGAGCCGCTCCTAAGAAACGGCAGCAGCGTGCTAATGCAGGTGCCTTTAACCCTCAGAGGGCACAAGGAAGAGCTCAGCGCAAAAGTACGGAAGAAGGGCACCTGGAACTGAGGATCTCTGGTTAATGCGAAAGATAACTACGTAACAATCCTAGAAGTAGAAGACACAGCTGTTTAAATAAAAAGTGGAGGCTGGACGTACGCTGACGTGATCCTCTCAAGAACGCGGAGGACCTGAGCCAGCTGCGGCTCAGAGGCGGAGAGAGAGGGTGCCAGCGATGTTCCAGAAAGAGCTGAGACCTGGACACAGCCTGATACAGAGAAAATCTTAAAATCTGTTCTCGAAAGACAGATCTCCTGCAAAAGAATGCCAGTCTGATGGCAGGCCTCTCGTGGCAATGATGCCAGAAGGTCTGGGAAAAGCAACTTTAAAATATTGGAGGGCGGTCCCTGTTGGCCTGGAATTCCCACTCAGAGAGCCGCAATCCGAGGTGGAAGAAAGACGCATCCAGACACAGATTCTGAGAGTCACACCCAACTGCTGAAAGCACTGCGGACACGGATACGGATACGTTTAGGAAAGCGGATAAATGGGGGGAAAAGTGCATTAACCCAAGGAGAAGCAGAAAACCTGGGCTATTTCAGAAATTGAATAATTTCTGAATAATGAATAATTGAAAAATCTACCTGCCCTGGAGACCACGCTGACAGTTTTACAAGTGAATTCTGCTGAATATTTAAGAAAGGTTACTCCAATTTTATACAGACGACTCCAGAGAAGTTAAAAAGGAAACACCCACCCTTTTATCAGACTGGAATAACCTTGATATGAAAACACTAGACAAGGGCAATATAAGAGAAGGAAAATATAGATTACTATCACACACAGAGAGACAAAACATCCTGAGGGAAATAAGAACTAATCCAATCTGGATGTACTTAAAGATCATCTTTATGATCAACTTGAATTTATCCTAGAAATGCAAGATGATTTAACATTAGAAGGTCTATTAATGTAATTCATCATCTTAACAGATTAAAGAAGGAAAAAAACCATGTATGATCAGAAAAAACATTTGAACTCTAGCAAAAGCACAGCCAAGCACCAGAGAGAGAGGCAGATGAAACAAGACTGGCAAATTGTGTTGATTGTTGAAGCTGGGTGATGAGTACGTAGGGGTACATTACACTCTCCGCTTTGTATGTTTGAAACTGTCCATCATGAATTTTTTTTTCTAAAAGAAAATCCCATGATAAAACCCAACACTCCTTGCAAATAATAACCCTTAGCAGATTATGCTAGTATCAGTGGTCTTAGTGCAGTAGAATAAGAAAAAAATGAAATAAAATTTCTCAGGATTGCCAAGGAAGAAAGAAAAATGTCATTATTTACAGATGAAATAGTTATATACACAGAACACTCATGTTGTCACTGCAGATGGAGTGGGACAGTTTGGTTATCCATAGACAAAAGCATGGAGTTGGATTTCTACCTTGTAGCAGATTTGAATATCAGTTCAGATGAATTAAGACGTAAATGTGAAGAGCAACTCTGAAATTTTAGAACATACAGGAGAGTAATGTTACTGACTGAAGGCAGGGAAAGCCTTCTTAAGGAAGATGTAAAAAAGCACAGATCATAAAGGAAAGCTTTGACAAATTTGGCTATTGAAATACAAATTTCTGTGCATCAAAAGACACCATAGAAAGGTCAAACAAACAAGTCATAGGCTGGGAGTAGATGTTTCCACAGCATTGGCTAATAACCAACAGCCAGAATAAATAACCAATAACCAGAATAAATCGAAAACTTCCACAAATCAAAAAGGAGAGACAAATAATGCAGCAGGAAAGGGCAAAGTGTATAAGCAAGGAACTCGGGACAGGAAATTGGGCTGATGAGTAGACCTGTAAAAACCATCATCTGTTTACTCGTAGTCAGGAAATGCAAAGTAAACCCACCTTTCAGTTTAGTTGAAATTAAGAAATCTAACAGTCTCAAGTTTTAGAGAAGATGTGGAGAAATGAGGATTCCTTTATGCTGTTGGTGGGTTGGTAGAACCACTTTGGAAAGTAATGTCACCGTATCTAACCCACCGGAACTCACACAACAGCAGTTCCTGTTGTGGGTACGTGCTCTGGAAGGTCCCTGGCCGAATGCACAGAGACCTGGGAGACCATCGCAGCAGCATCGTGTGTGATAGCAAGACACTGGAAACCTCTTGATTGTTCATCGTCAGGAGAGTGGATAAGGAGAGTGTGTTCTACCTGTGCAGCAGGGCCATGAATTACCTAGAATTAACTATTAACATGCATCGCAAGCAATGTTAAGCTTAAAAAAAAAAAAAAGCAAGATTTGGAATAATACAAAGCATATGATACTATTTATTTAACTGATTTTTTAAATTGAAGTATAGTTGATTTACAATGTTGTGTTAATTTCTGCTGTACAACAAAGTGATTCAGTTATACATATATATACATTCTTTTTTCCATTCTTTTCCATTATGGTTTAGCATATGATACTAAATATTTAATAAGGATGAAAACATCTTGTTTCAAAACATATTGCATAACAATATTGTTTATGGTATATATGGAAGTAAAGGTGTAAAAGCTTGCATGGGAATGTTTAACACCAAATTCAGGGTGAGGTGGGCTTGGGGAGAGGAGGAATGAGACTGGGGATTTCTATTCAGGGAACTTCAGCTACATTTTAAAGTTTTATTTCTTAAGCTGGGTAACGGGTACACAGAGCTTTAAATATTATTCATTGTACCTTTCTGAATGTTTGAAATAGTACATAATTTAAAATTAAATGGGTACAAAAAGATAAACTAAGTAGACCTTAACCAAAAGGAAGCTGGTGTAATGTTAACATCAGCCAAAATAGAAGTGAAAAAGAAGGTGAAAAAAAGCTTTAGTAAAAATAAGGAAGTATATTACGTAACAATAAAAGGAAGATGCAGCCTAACAGCACGGCTCAAAAAACATACCAAGCAAAAACCGACAGAATCACAAGGAGAAATCAACAGTCCACCCGCTTTTAAGAGATTTGTATTTCTGTCAGACTGAAGGATGAAGCTGATAAGGGTTAGACAGGATGTAAAAGAACTCATGGGCAGAACCGTCACAAATCGGCTGATGCATACAGAACTCGCCAATTGATAGCGAATAAAATAGTCGTTATCTGGGGCACAGGAACATTTACAGAAATTGATCACTTGTTAAGTCACTCAGGAAATTTCTACAAGCATTAAAGAATTGCACTCCTACAGCGCACATTCTTTTTTTAAAAAATTTATTTATTTTGTTTATTTTTCTTTGGCTGCGTTGGGTCTTTGTTGCTGTGTGCGGGCTTTCTCTAGTTGCAGTGAGCAGGGGCTACTCTTCGTTGAGGTGTGCAGGCTTCTCATTGCGGGGGCTTCTCGTTGCGGAGCACAGGCTCTAGGCACGTGGGCTTCAGTAGTTGTGGCTCGCAGGCTCTAGAGCGCAGGCTCAGTAATTGTGGCACACGGGCTTAGTTGCTCCGCGGCATGCGGGATCTTCTGGGACCAGGGATCGAACCCATGTCCCCTGCACTGGCAGGCAGATTCTTAACCACTGCACCACCAGGGAAGTCCAGCACATTCTTGATATTACTTAAATAAATAGAAAGCACTAGTAAACAGTCACTTAAGATCTTCCCCATATTTGAAAGCTGAGGGTTTGAGTTGAAGAAGACAGCACAGTGGACACTACAGAATATTTAGAACTGAACAATAATTAGCAAAACTCATAGGATGAGTCTGAAGCAATACTTAGAGGAAAATTTAGAGTCTTAAAAGCAATTATCAAAATAAGAGAATGACTAAAAATAAATAAGTACTCATCTTAAAAATCTAGAAAAAAGAATAATAGAGTAAACCAAAGAGAAATTGAAAGCAGGAAAAGTTGATGCTAAGAGCAGACATTAATGAAACATAAAACTAAAATACCTAGATAACAGAATCCTAAAAAGCTCGTTCTCAATAAGGCTAATAAAGTAGATAACTTTATAGCAAGACTGATCAAGAAAAAAAGCACAGATAAAAAGTATAGCCCAATGCAACAAACTAGTGAATATAATGAAAAAGAAGCAGACTCACAGATAAAGAGAATAAAAGAGTGATTACCAGTGGGGAAAGGGGAGAGGGGAGGGGCAATATAGGGGTAAGAGGTACAAACTATTATGTATAAAATAAGCTACAAGGATATATTGTACAATATAGGGAATATAGCCATATTTTATAATAACTATAAATGACATATAACCTTTAAAAATTGTGAATCACTGTATTGTACACCTGTAACTTACATAATATTGTACATCAACTATACTTCAATAAAAAAATAATTTTTTAAAAAGTATAGCCCAAAAGGGAGGTATAACTACAGAAAAGGGAGATATTTTTAAAATCCCAAAAGAATATTATGGCAACTTTATGCCAATAGGTTTGAAAACTTAGATGAAATGTGCACTTCTGTAGGAAAACATCAGTTACTTAAATTAGCTCAAGAAGAAAAAAGAACTGGATAATTTTATAACCATTAAAGAAATGGAATCCTTAGTCAAAGCTTTCTTCCTGCCTTCCTGCCTCCTGCCCAGGGCTCGGGGAGTTATAAGGTGAGCTTTGCCACGCCTTTAAGGAACAGATGATAATGGACTCAGACGCTTCCAGAGAAGGGGAGAAACCGTTTCATGGGGCTAGGACAACCTTGACCCCACAGCCCGGCAAAGACAACGTAAGGAAAGCAAAATGCAGACAGAGTGTGAGCTCTGTCAACCAAAAAAGCTGCAGGAGGATGCAAATAAGAAGTGTTTTGGGGTCTTAAGAATTGCAATTCAAGAGACACAGATTTGGCTCAAATAAAAAGAGTGTCCTGGGGAAGAGAAAGAGTCGGGGGCTTGTAAGACAAAAGTCACGAGGCTGTGCTCTGACACAAGAAGGGAAATGTGTGTCCTTCAGGGATGGCTGTCACCAGGCGTTTTAGGGTAGGTGTCTGATAAGTGTCTTGAGTTTCTGACAGATGTTCTGGAGGCCTGCATTAGGACAGTAAGTGGTCAAAAGGTCAGATTCCATCCAGGCCTCCTGGCTCCATTTCAGAGAGCTCTCTCCTTCCACAGATCTGTGAGGCAGGGGCTTTGTTTTGTCTACTGAGGATCTCAAGTGCCTGAAGATTGCCTGACACACAGCAGGCAGGCACTCTAAGTGTTCACTCAGTGAAAGTAGATGCAAATAGCCTGAAATAGAATATTCAAAAATCAAATCCAACTGTGTGTAAAATAGAACCTCATGGCTAAACTGTGCTTATCTCAGTAATACAATAATTTGTCAATGTAATTTCCTGATCTCTACAGTTTAAAAGAGAAAAATAAGCATATCAATAGACTTAGAAAGATAGAATATTGATATTATGATGAAAAACATGTTATACAAAGAACTTAAAATACTAAGGACTCAAAAAAAAAAAAAAACCCAAAACAAACCCACAGCTAGTTGGGTGATAGCTAATATGGATGGGTTTCTTTTTTGAAGAGATGGAAATAAAATTCTAAATTCAGAATTCTAAATTCTGAATTTAGAATTCAGTTCTAAAATTGACTGTGGTAATGGTTGTACATATTTGTGAATATACTAAAAACCATTGAATTATACACTTTAAATGACTGAATTATATGGTATGTTAATTATATCTCAATAAAGCTATTGTTTTACAAAGACCGTAGCAAACATCACAGATAAAAGATTGTTGATGGTTAATTTTACGTCAACTTGACTGGACCATGGGGTGCCTAGATTAAGCATTATTTCTGGGTGTGTCTATGAAGGTGTTTCTGGATGAGATGAGCATTTGAATTGGTGGACTGAGAAAGCAGATGTGGAAGCCTCACCTAGTCCACCGAAGGCCTGAGTAGAATAAAAGGGCTGAGTTAAGGAAGAGTCCACTCTCGCTGCCCGACCATCTTTGAGCTGGGACATCCGTCTTCTCTTGTCTTTGGACTCAGAGTTGGGCTGAAACTTACACCATTGTCTCTCCTTGTCAGCTGTGGGTCTTGGGACTTATTCTCCATGACCACAAGGTATACCCAGACATCTCCTCTTGGTTCTGTTTCTCTGGAGAACCCAGATTAATACAGATTGAAAGCATAACCAAGGATATCTAGTATTCAGGCAGTTGAAGTCAATGTAATAAGAAAAAGAAAGAGGTAGAAGGACTGGAAAGGAATAGACAAAATAGTTATTATTTACAAATGGTGTGATTATTTAGATAGAAAACTCAAGAGAATCAATTAAAAATAATAAGAGAATTCATTGTTGCTGAACACAAGATCAACATAGGAAAAATAAAGCTTTTCTATATAACAGTATCATTCAATTAGAATATTCAATTAAAATGAAAGATTTCATTTACAGTAGTAACAAAAGCTATGTTATCCAGAAATAAATCCACAAAAAGTATGCAAGACTTTTACAGGTGAAATTATAAATTGTTATTAAAAGACCGAAAGAACTGAATACCTATGTTTATAAATGGGACGCCTTACCGTGGTAAAGGGATCAGTTCTCCCTAATTTAATTTGTGATCCAAATCCCAACAGAACTGCTCTTGGAATTCAGCATATTGATTCTGTGGGAGAGTAAATGGCCAAGAATGGCCAGGACAGTTCAAGAAGGAGTGATGTGCCCCTCCATATATCAAGACTTATTATAAAGCTACAGTAATGAAGATTGTGAGGTATAAAGACAAAGTATCAAAGAACAGACTAGAAAGCCCAGAAACATGCCCAAGCCTATGTAGGAAGTTGGTCATATGGAAAAAGATGGCATTTTAAATCAATGGGAGGGGGATGGGATGGTCAAAAAATGAGCCTTCTGTGTGGGAGAAAAGTAGGTCTTCATCCTCAGGTGTGCACAGAACAGTAACCACAAGCTCTAGTTGGATTAGAGACCTAAAAGCCAAACTTTAAAATGATTTGAAGAAAATATAGGAAAATTCTTTATGACCTTGGGATGGAGAGAGATTTCTTAAGGGGCAAAAAGCAGAAACCATAAAGGAAAAGACTGATACATTTGACTTCATTAAACTTCTTTATAATACAAAAAAATTAGTTAAAAGCAAAAAGGAGACCAGCAGAAGATTTTTCCAGTAGACATTGCAGATAGAGAACTAGTATATACAAGAATACATAAGGAAGTCTGTAAGAAAAGGTGAGTTATCAGCAATACAAGCCAAAGAGTTGAAAAGGCCACAGAGAGGAGATCTGAGCAGTCACTGGATACAAGAGAAGATGTCCTGCCTGAATGGCTCTTCTGTTCACCCCGCTGGCCGGGAGCTATCAAAGGGTGTGACTGTGCTCAGTTTGGGACGAGGGTGTGAGGAAGATACAGCCTGCGTTGCTGGTGGGACTGTAATTTGGGATAAGCACTTTGAAAATGTCTAGTGAAGTCAAAGGTGTGCAGAACCTACGATCCAGCAGAACCAGTTCTAGACAAACTTCATGTTCACAATGGGACACACCGGCAAAAACCTTGGAAGTGCCTGTTGAGGAAGATGGGTGAGTACATGGAAGGAATCTATGCAGCACCTTCCACGACAGTGGGTTTATATGTGTCCACACGGGTAAACTTCAAAGATAAAAGAGTGAATGAACGGAATGATGAGGTAGTCTGACACCTGCCCATGCATGTTTAAAACACACGTGATGTATTTCGTTTATAGGTGTGTGTGTGTTGTGTGGTGTAGGACCACAAAGATGGGAGGCCCCCCAGGTTCATGGTTGGGGTTGCCCGTCGAGGGTGATCGTGGGCAGTGGGACCTGATGCGAATATGACAAAATGTTAGCAATTTCCATTCTGAGTGGCAGACACACGAATGTCTGTTACCTTATCCCCTTGTACTTTCCCCAAAATACAAGTGAAAAAGAGGCACGTTTTCCCCGATGGGGCAAGGACGGCATTTAGCCGCCCTCGTGGCCTGGGCCCCCTGGGCCAGGGGAGGCAGGGACCCGGAGGGTCAGAGGCCCTGCAGCTGTTGTCTGGCCGTGAGCAGCTTGCGCCCCTCTCTGAGCCTCAGTTTCCTCACTGGTGCGGCAGTGACCAGGCGGCTCTGGGACGTGGGAAGCTCTGCCACAGTCTCCTTGCTTTTGCTCACCTTTCTCTCCTGCCGGGAGCTCCCTTTCCATTCTTGGCAGAAACCCAGAGCCTATTCATCTTATAAGGCCTGACCCAGCCCAGCAGCCATGTTCTTCTGGAAGTTTCTCTGGAGGCTCCTGGGCTGCCTTGACCATCATCCAAGGACCTGTGTGTGCGCCCTCGTGTGCCCATGGGCTCGCGGGTGCGGGGGTGCGTGTGGACGCGGGTGGCTGTAGGGACATGCCCGGCTGCTCCCCCAACCCCCTCCCTCTGCAGATCCTGACCGGGGAGGACTGGAACGTGGTGATGTATCATGGGATCGAATCGCAAGGTGGAGTCAGCAAAGGCATGTTCTCGTCGGTTTACTTCATTGTCCTGACGCTGTTTGGAAACTGTATCCTTGTGCCGTCTGAGCGAGGGGGTCGGTGCTTCCTGGGCCTGCTCTCCCCTCCCTCCCCAGGAGGACGGAGCCGGTGGGGTGGTCGGCAGGAACGTGAGGGTGGCTTTCCCGTGGAGGGTGGGCCGTGACGCGCCCCCGCCCAGGAGCAGCTTGAGTTACAGATGCAGCCCGAGGTCGGGCTGGAGGCCGAGGACGCGTGAGCAGCACGTGGGGGTCCCGAGGCAGAGGCAGCGAGGTTGGAGGCGGCAAGACGTGGGCTTCGAGCCCGAGGGCAGCCATCTATTTTGTTTTCACTTTAATGTAATTCAATAATTAAGTTGTGGCACTGGGCTTTTAAAAAAGCCTTCGCCCGTGGAGACGTCCTACCTGCAGAGAAGCGCGAAGGAAGGTCTTGTGCGGAGGGTCTCCTCGGGCTTGTGTTTCAGGGTCTGGGGTGCGGGACTCTGCGGGGTCAGGGCAAGCCCAGCCAGGGACGCTCTGCCTCAGGCCCCCCGACCGTGCTACCCAACTGGAGTGTGTCCCTGTGGCTGGGCCCCAAGCGCCATGGCCTTCGTCCTGCTCTCGGCGTAGCGAGGCCTCTGAGGGTGCCCACGGCTGTGGT
Source organism: Eubalaena glacialis (assembly GCF_028564815.1). NCBI lineage: Eukaryota > Metazoa > Chordata > Mammalia > Artiodactyla > Balaenidae > Eubalaena > Eubalaena glacialis. Next base: position 861,683 of record NC_083724.1, on the reverse strand, counting down.
CAGTGCCAGGAGGCAGCAGCCGACCTTGGCGTCCTGTCCCGTGGGCCCCACTGGGGCCCTGAGCAGGCCTGTCTGAGGCACTGCCCTGGGATGTGGGTCCCCCCTGAGTCCCAGGGCACCTCCTTGCCAGACAGGGGGCCTGACCCACAGGGGTCACCCAGAGCCGACGGCTGCTTGAGCCTGGCACTGGCCCAGAGCCCCTGGGATAACATGGGGCACAGGGCTGTCCCTGGGCGTCTGCCCCAGGACCAGCAGAGTCTGAGACGGTTCGGCTGTCACAGCTGAGGGGAGGGGGCTGCTGGCATTGAGCGGGCGGAGGACACCCCATGGCAAAGGACTGCCTGCCCATCGGCAGTGTGCAGGGCACTAGGTGACCGGGAGGGCACCCGCCCGCGGGGGCCAGAGGTGGGCCTGGGTCTGCGGGGGCAGTACAGGGGTGAGGCACCGAGGGCTGGGGACGGGGCGGGGGGCAGCGCAGGGAGGACAGTGCTGCCTGGCGCTGAGGTGGGGAGAGGTGGCTCCAGCGACAGGCAAACTGAAGGGATTCAGGTCAGCGGCAGCGCGAGGGCCTGAGCCTGCAGAGTTCAGATGGGCAGGGCAGGGCCGGGGCAGGGCCGTTGGGCCCCCTGACCCTGGGACCCAGGGGAGTTACCCACCCTCTGTGGCCTTTGTTTCCTCGTTGCTGACTGGGGGTCACAGGAGCGCCTTGTCAGGGCTCCCGGGGGCACAGTGGGAGGGGGCTTCGGAGGTGGCGGCTGCCTGCCGGGCACTCCCGTGGCATCTGCCCTCGGCGTGCTGTCCCTGCTGCTCTGGACGAGGGGCGCCTCGAGGGAGGGGTCCCAGGACTCGGCTTTGGTAAAGGAAGCTGGCAACGAAGCCAGGCACGTGTCTGTGAGCCTTGCCGGGAAGCTGGTCCATCGGTGGTCTCTGCTCACAGGACCCAAAGGTGCTGGGGCCCACATGCAGCCTGGGTGCTTGTTGGGAGAGGTGGGGGCAGAGTGGGCAGCCCTTGTGCCCTCCTAGGAGACAAAGGCAGGTTAATCCAACACAGCGCGAGCTTCCGGCCTGGAGCGTCGGCCCTGAAGAGGTGGCAGGGGGAAGGGGTGGTGTGGGCTTTCGAGGAGGCCGGGCGTTGTGAGATTGCATGAAGGAGGCTGGGTGGAGGCCAGGGGGCCGCAGGGCCCAGCGGCTGGGCTGGGCTGTGTCTGGGGATGATGGGCTGACAGGGCTGGAGGGCCGGGGCTGGGGGCATGTGGACACCAAGGAAGGAGGCCGAGGCTGCTCAGGACCTGGGAGATGAGCCCCTGTGTTGTCAGAGGAAGCCGTGGTCTGACCCTGGGAGAGGCTGTGGGTCAGAAGGCTTCCCTTCCTTAGCTGGAGCCAACCAGACACCCTGCTGAACGTCTTCCTGGCCATCGCCGTGGACAACCTTGCCAACGCACAGGAACTGACCAAGGTGTGTAGGTAGGGACCCACCTGCAGCCTAGGTATGGGTGGGGTGGGGGGTCAATCTGTGTCACTCTGGATGAGGCTGCAGAGCCATGAGGAGGGCCAGGACCTGGGTTAAGGGCCATGTGACTGCTGTCCAGGGGTGTCTCCTCCAGGCCCTGGACAGGCAGGGCTGTGGGGGAATGGCACCGAGGAGGTAGGGAGAAAGCATGCTGGGAAGGCAGATGACCATGAGGGCAGCTCCCAGGAAGCCAAGACCTGGGAAGAATGACCAGAAAGGCAGGAGGAGGTGTGGGAGCAGGTGGTGGATGACAGGGTGCAGACCAGAGAGGGGCCTGGAAGATGGGGGCTAGGCCGCCCTAGTCTCAGGAGTGAGGGGCATGTGACTGTGTGGAGTGGGGGATGTGTCCTCTCAGAAGTGAGACGGATCAGGAGGTGGGCCCTAGGGGACATCCAGTCTGAAGACCTGAAAGGGCAGTAGGGACCCCTGTGGTCATCGCCGGGAGGTGAGGGCACCCCTGCGGTCATCGCCCGGAGGTGAGGGCACCCCTGCGGTCATCGCCCGGAGGTGAGGGCACCCCTGCGGTCATCCCCGGGCGGTGAGGGGACCCCTGCGGTCATCCCCGGGAGGTAGGGGACCCCTGCGGTCATCGCTGGGAGGTAGGGGACCCCTGCGGTCATCGCCGGGAGGTGAGGGGACCCCTGTGGTCATCCCCGGGCGGTGAGGGGACCCCTGTGGTCAGTCTCTGGTGTGGATGGTTGAGCTCAGGCTGTCACTGGGCAGTGCTATCCTCAGAGTCTGGGCCAGGCTGGTGCTGGAGGAGCAGTCGGTGCCTGTTCTCAGCAAGTCCGTGCCCCAGCAGGACAGCTTTCTTTCCAGGCTGTACCCAGTGGGAGTCGTCTAATAGTCATCTCTCATCCTTGAGCCTGGTGGGGGATGTGATTACACATGTCTCCCCTGTGGTTTCCCTCCAGATGACACAGCCCCCTGCCTGGTTACCGTCACCCTCTCTGCCCTGGACCGTGCAGGCGGCCCGCTGTTTCAGCCTCAGGCTGGCGCTTTGACAAGCCTGGCTCCCGGTGCAGAGGGCGCTCCTGCTGGTCAGGGCGTCTGAGAAGGCGCTGCTCCTTGCAGGCACGCGCGTACTTGCTCTGTACGCCGGGCCTATGCCTGTGCGCGGACCTGTGTGTGTGGGTGTCTGTGCGCTCGCGCCCGCCGTCCCGGACAGCCTCCCACTTGTGTCGCACCCATTCCAGTCTAGCACATCCTAAGACTCTTAACACTGTCCCCGTTCTGGGGCTTGACTCGGGCCTTCCCTGAGGAAGGCAGGCGACAGAGATGCAGGTGTGCCACGGTACTCCTGACCGCGCGCTGTACAGGTGCCCTGCTGCCCCTCCCGGCTCCCTGGGAGGAGTGCTCCACGGGGGCGGCCCGTGCAGTGTGCCTCCCCCTGCTTCTGCCCAGCCCTCCTCCCCCCACCCCCTAGCTGGGCTGGGGCAGTGCCTGTGGGTCTGGACTCCTCCCTTCTTCTGGGTGCTGGCTTCTGAGGATTGGGAATCCCACTAGCATGCCCATTTCTGTTGTCAGCCAGTTCCTAGACTGAACCTCGCCATTCAGGAGGGGCTGGAGAATGGCCCAAGCCCCTGGCTTGGGGGACCCGTGCAACCCCAAGAGCACTTCTTGGGGTCAGGATTTACAGGACCACGTGAGCTAGGGGTGCCCAGCAGCATCATTGGTCTGGCACCAGCTGTCCTGGGCTGGGTGAGCTTGCGTTCAAAGCTCTCACTGCCCCTTCAAGGTTGTCAATGGGTGAGGACACACTGACAGACCATGTCCTTGGGGCCCTGTATCCATGCACAGACCATGGGTGGTGGCCCCTTTGGGCAAACTGCCCTAATTCAGGAATTTCCTTGCTTCGGGAGTTGGGGCAGGTGGACGCCTGTCTGTGTCAGGCTATGGGGCATTCCTGGGCTGGCCAAGAGACCAAAGGGTGGACACTCCCTCCTTTACAGTCCCACAAATATATGGTAGCATCATTTATTTTGAAGTGGAAATAAACTCACATCGAGTTTGTTTGTAGAACACCAACTGGAGTGATTTGAGGGCTGTAAACCAGGATGGAGCCCATAGCTGGAGGAACGACGTCTCTAGGGTGCTCCGTGGTGGGTCTAGCTCTGCCTCCCCTCTGGGGCCTGAAGTTTGAATGTCTCTTCTCTATGGTGGGAAATCTTCAGACAGCTAATAGGGGGCTTAGTTGCCATTACTGTGCCTCTAAAAGCAGATTCAAGGACATTTTGGGACATGTTGGGAATGCCAGCTCCCAGGGGAGCCAGGTGGGCCCAGGATTGGGGTAATGGGGGATATAAGGGGGGTCCCAGCGATCTAACTGGACGACACAGAGACTAGTTTCCCTCCCAGGGCCCGTAGACTCAGCCTAGAGCTGTTTATCTAGATCTGAGGAGCAGATCATGTTGGTTTTGCCTAGTGACACGGGGTCAGGGCTGGAGGGTCTGTCTGGATGTCCACTCCCTTCCCATGGAGAGGGCAGAGGCAGGGCGGGGTGTCTGCGCAGGTGCGCACACGTGAGCACATGCTATCCCGGGTGGCAGAGAGCCTTGGGGCTCCTCTCCAGGAACTCAGTGAGGAAGGGAACACAGGGCCAGGCATGGTCACGGCCGGGGAACACAGGGCCAATCATGGTCACAGGTAGACAGATGTGACCCGATGGGTCCAGGTGGAAAAGCTCAAAGGCTGCAAGGTGGCCCTGCTAGACACATTCCTGGTGGCGGTTCCTGTGGGTGGTGCAGGGCGGAGCCTGCCCCTCGCCCTGGCTCAGCACTCTGGGGCAGAGGCTGACTTCGTTCCAGTGTGACAAGTGCTCTGGGTGGCGGGGCGGGGGGGAGCGGGATGGGGGGAGGAGGTGGGAATAAAGGAGGGGTGGGTTTGCATTTTGACGGAATAAGACTGACACGCAGAAATGGGTCCCTGGGGCTGGCGCTCTGGAGTGGGGTTGTCATCTGTGAGCGCCCTGGGAGGGGGTGCTGACACAGAAACCCTGGGGACTGTTGGCTGCAGAGGTGGGCGTAGCAGGGGGGTCTGGAGCACGGGTGGGTCGTGCTAAGGCAGGAGCTGGCTTCCTGGCCCCGCTGGCTCAGGGGGCAGGAAGGACTCAGAGGCTCCAGGCTGAAAAGCTGGTGGCATCGGAGCGGACACAGCACTCTCAGGCTAGCTACACATTCCTGTCTGTCCAAACAGGACGAAGAGGAGATGGAAGAAGCAGCCAACCAGAAGCTTGCTCTGCAAAAGGCCAAAGAAGTGGCTGAAGTCAGCCCCATGTCTGTCGCCAACATCTCCATCGCCGCGTAAGGCTCTCGGAGTGGGTTGTGGGCGGTGGCGGGAGCAGAGTCCAGCTCCCCCGGGGCCTCCGCAGGGGCCCTCGCCTTGGCTGGAGCTGTTAGGACACAACCCCTCCCCAGGAGCTGAGATGCGGGGGAATGGCTCTACCCCCCTGCGGGGGCCTTTGAGCAAAGAGACCACCAGGTAAAGCCTCCCCGCTTCTCCCCGCCGGGGTGAGAGCGCGGTGTGGCAACGCCGTGGGTGGGAGTGACCGCGGAAGGCGGCCCCCTGGATGGTTTTGGGCAGCGCCAGCGACTCGGTATGTCTGACTTACACACCGCCTTTCGGAAGTGTGTTTTGTGAGCCGGAAGATTCAAGGGGTTACTTCAGCAGCCCAAGAGACTTAATGCAGTTTCCAATAGTATCGAGTTCTGGTGTTGGGACAGGGGTCGAGAGGAGGCCTCTCTCATGAGCAGAGGTGCAGGCGGGGCCGAGACTTCCGTCGGGGACTCTGGTCACCCCGAGCCAGCTGAGAGCGCTGCTGGGGCCTTTATGGATTTCCGAGTTGGGACAGAACGCCCCAGCGCAGGGCCAAAAGCCACGGTGGGCTGGGGGGCGTTGGCCCCCGGGGAAGGAGGCAGGAAAGTCTGGCCCAATCCCGGTCACTGGGTGGCCGTGAGAGAGCACAGAGGGGCTCGGGGCCAGACTGAGCCCACCCTGGAGCTGCTGCCCCTGCCTTCCGCCCCGCTCAGCAGCCCCCGCCACGGCTCCCACTCGCCACACTGCTCCACGGGCCCAGCTCTGCAGCTGCTTCCCTCTCCTGTGCACACGTGCTGCGTGGTCGGAGCACCTCAGGCCCGTCTGTGGTGACACAGGCATTGGCGCTGAGGGCGCGCTGGCACGTGGATGCGTTTGTGGGAGCGGGAGAGTGTACACGCACGGGTGAGGGTGCATCTTAGCAGCCCCGTTCTCGCCTGGAAGTCACAGGGCCATGGCCTGTTTTCTAGGATGTTTGCAGAGGACCTGTCTCTAAGGTGAGCAGAAAGTGCTGGCCTTTGGGGGAGAAGAAGCAAAGGGAGGTCCCAGGCCCTGGGAGTCCAGGCAGGGGTGCAGGGGGCCTGCAAGGAGCCAGGCAGGACACAGCCGCCATCATTCCAACAGCTGCTGGGGGCTCAGTGCCCAGTTGTTCTGGAGTTTTGTCGTCTGGCCAATGCGCCTGCTCGGTCTGCTTGGTCCTGGGCTTGCTGTGACCCGGCTACTTCCTGAGCTGCGTAAGCTGCTGGCGGTCTGCGCAGAGGACGTGGCTGGTGACTGACCCATTTATTCACATGGGCCCTGTGGAGTTTCTGTGTAACTTTTGCCTTCCTGCTGTTCTGGAGGGGAGTGTGGTGTCCTGTGTCCCCTGCTGCTGCCCAGGGCTGCCCATTCCTTGGGGATGTGCGGCAGGGTGTCCACTCCCACCTGGGCTGAGACCTCAGAGGGGAGGGGCCCTCAGCACAGCCACGAGGAGATTGTCAGGACACCAGAAAGGGAAGTCTGGATGTTCTTCCTCTCCCTCCGCCCCCGTCCTCGTTTGGGACACTGCTGTGTAGGAACCAGGCTGTAGACCTGCATCCCCGGGGCCTGGGGGACACTTGGTGCTCTCCCTCACAGCAGGCCCTGAGCTCGGTGCCGGCCCTTCCCTGTCACGGCCAACTGGGGTATGTCCAGGCATGGGCCCTTGCGTCCCCCTCTTGGGCTAGCTGTGGGTCCTGCAGCCTCCCCCGGGACGCGGCTTTGGGCCTTGTCCTCAGCCCATCTCTGCTGCACGCACAGTGGGTCTGATGTGACTCCTGGAGATCCCACTCCCAGGTGTGGAGGGTGGTGGGTGTGAGGACCACCGTGCGTGGTTGTTTGCTTTCCTCCACTGAGCTGAGACATCTGAGGGCAGAGCTGTCTGCGCCTGTCTGTCCTGTCTGCCCCGACGGTTCCCTGCTCTGCTGGCAGCACCAGCCTCCCCGTGTTCACGTCTCTGCCCGAGCCTCTGAGGCGGTGGGAGAGGCTGTGTGTGACCCCGCCCTGACCTGCTCCCGCAGCGGTGCTGTGTGCTCTGTGAGACGCGGGCCTGGCCGAGATGTGCTCTGCGAGCCTCTGATGCTCAGGGCGCCTTTAGTGTCCGTGGTGTTGGAGCGGCTCCATCAGCCGTGCCCAAGCGGACGGAGGCTCTGTGACGGACCCTCCTCAGAGGGGCGCCCGAGTCCCCTAGAGCCGCTGGGGCTCCAGTGTCCTTGGCCTCAGGGGACAGTCCCCTCAGCCTCCTGGGAGGGAGGGACACTCAGGCTGATGCGGCCCTTCTGGCTCTCGGCTGTGTCGGCCTCGACACCACTGGGACTCATGAGTGCCGGTGCCCACGGCCCCTCCCGCACGCGGGTTCACACTCACACACGCTTGCTCTGACCCTTGTTCTCTTAATGTTCACAGTCTCAGTCACACTCACACCAGCTCACATGCTCATTCACAAGCTCACATACTCAGTCATGCACACCGCTTTGCTCACTCTCTTGTATACACAGGCCCGTTTGCACGCAGGGCGGGCAGGCAGGTGAGCTGCTTTGAGCTCCTCACAAATGCTTGTTGACTCAGCCTTGAGAAGGCAGCGCTGGGGACCCGCCTGGCCCTCCCCTGGGAGGGAAATGACTGTAAAGAGATCTATAGTTTCTATTGATTTTGGAAAAGCTTCCAGAAAGACACTTCCAGAAGGATACTCAAGGGAAGATGGGCTGGTGGTAGGACCTGTTTGCCCCTGGGGAGGGTGGTGGTGAGCTGGTGGCACTGCCTTAGAGCCTAGGGAGCTGAGGGGCCAGGGTGGCTTGGGGGCTGAGCACGGTGGTCAGGAAGCAGGGCCCAGGTGAGGCCGGAGGCAGGTAAGGCCCCTGTGTCAGCCGGCTCTGCTCTGCCTCGAAGGCCAGGGGACCACAGGGGTGAGCCCTCCCTAGCGCCAGGGGAGTGGGGCGCCAGGTCCGGCGGGGGCAGGGGGGCTGATCAGAATGGCGGACGAGTGGTGCCCGCTCTTTCCAACCCCACTGCCCTTCCGGGGGCAGTGTGCAGAAAGCCGCGCTGGACGGCCCAAGATGACCCTCTTGCCCTCCAGCCGTGGGGGTCACTGCTCTGTGGGTGCTCTTTCTCTCTCAACTTCTCTTTTACCCCGAGGTCTCGGCTGGCCTCATTCTGATGGAAGCATCCCTGGCCTCGTGCCTGGATGCACACTGCAGCCTGTGCCCTGACCCGACGCGGCTCACACCGTTCTGGCGTCTCTTAGAACTCTCTCTGGTGTTCTCACTTCTGTTTTGTTTTGTTTTTTGCATGTGCAGTTTTGTAAAGCAAACTCGAGGTACTGTATCTCGCAGCTCATCTGTCTCCAGCGTAACCTCACCGTGAGTCTCTCTGCTACAATTTCCATCTATGGCTTCGTGATAACTACACGCCAACGCCTTCTCTCCGCCCCTAACTCTGCTTCCCACTTCAAGTCATTCGCTTCAGGAGGCAGCTCCAGGCCCACATCCCGCAGCCTGGCCGGGGACGGCGGGCACACTTCCTGACGCCCTCACGTCCTGCTCGTGGGGTCAGGCTCTCTGGGCTCAGCCCCTCCTCCTCTCCCTCCTGGTCTCTGTCCTCCTGCCTGTCTGTCCCTGTGCTGTCACTCTGGTGTCTTGAGCAGATCTGCTTCTCCTGAGGTGACCCCCACTGGGTGCCACTGGGGCTGTCTGCTTGTGGCTCCCAGGAGGTAGAGGCTTGCTTAGGGGCTCAGGACATCCGCGGGGTCCTCCTGCTCCACCCTGCCTGGCTGGGGAGGGGGTGCCTCTGTGACCCTTAGGAAGTCTTGTTCTCGCGAGAGCAGAGCTTCTGCCTGCTCGTGAGGCTTTCGGAGACCAGCCAAAGCCTGAGGTAGAGCCATAGAAACCCCAGGGTGGCCCTGCTGGGGGTGACACCAGTCTGACTGTCCCAGGAGCTTCTTCCTGCAGGTGAGAAGTCCCTGGAGATGGCCAGGTGCCCTCTCCGTGTCCTGGTGGTGACGGGCGCTCCTGCCGTCCCTGAACCCCTGCCCCCCGTTACTTGGCCAGCACAGAGCTGGGCTCGGTGCTCTCACGAGCACGCGGACCTGCTGGCTGTTGGGCCCCCGACGTCCATGGGGTAAGAAGGCTGGATCCTGAACGACTGATTCCCAGGGTGGCATAAGATGCGGGCGTAGGTACCAACGGTGTTGCACCCGGGCTGCTTCACATTGTCACAGCTGGGGGTGACTGAGGGACGGCCGGCTTTCTCAGCACGGAGACCTCACAGCAGGGCCACGCCACAGAGGCTCCTTCTGAGTCCTGTCGGCACGTCTGGGTCAGGGCGGCTGAGCCGGGCTCTGCCTGCAAGCCGGGCTGGACGCGGTGGGGGGGGCCCTTCCCTGTGCCCCCTTCGGGAGTGCTTTTAGACGAGGCCTTCGCCTGGGTCAGAGTCGTCCGCCACTCTGCACTGTAGGTCAGAGCGCGGCCCGCCCCCCACGTTCTTGAGCCGCTTGCGAGCTCGGTGGAGACACACAGAGTGAGAGGCCAGCGCTGGCCACCCTGCGCCACATGCCAGGCAGAGCGGGGACCGAGCAGCAAGCAGGTGGGGGCAGGCTGCCGCCCCCCAGCAAGGCACAAGAGGCAGAGACACGTCCAGAGAGGCAGCCAGCGGCACCGCTGCGTGCTGGGCAGGCGCAGACAGTCTCGGGTGGCGTGAGGCCCAGAGAGGCAGCCACCCAGCAGGAGCGGGGCTGGTAGAGCCGCCCTGGGAAGCTCTGAGGGGAGCCTGCCAGCCCCACGCAGCCTGTAGTCCAGCAGGCACCCCGCCTCTCCACGGACTTGAGCTGGTTCCTGGGTGAGACAGAGCTGCGTCTGAGGGTAAGGCTGAGGGCAGAGCTACCAGCTACCACGTGTCCCCCTCGTCTTTACTGCCTGCCTGTTTCTGTTCTGACGGGCGGGTCCCCAGGGCTCATGGCTGTGTCTGAGTAGGCCACCACCTGCCGCCCAATGGCTCTGAGTCCAGCCCCATCTCGGCCTGCTGGGCTGACGGGGAAGCCTGACCAGTGGCCGGCTGTCAGCCCTCACGGGTTCCTGCACCATTGGGGAACGCCCCTGGTGGCTGCTGTCCACTTCACAGGGTTCGGCATAGTTCAGCGTTGGGCCCTTAGTTTTGGTGTCAGCTGGGGATGGGTAGGTCCCCCGTGGCTCTGGGTTGAAGCCAAGGAAACAGAAGGTGGGTCTGTTGCCAGGTGACCTTGGGAACGGGGCAGCAGGTCGGGGCCTGCGGTAGCAGCCGAAGGTGTGGGTCAGCAGATGGTCAGAGAGGCTGACAGCTGTCCCCCACACGTTGCCCTGCCTGCCCCCCGTCTGGGCCCCCAGGGACAGGCATCAGGCTCTTCTCTCATACTTACAAGGTGCTTCCCTGGAAATGGCTCCCCACCCTGGGGGCAGGACTCAGCGTGGTGCTCAGTGGCTGGGGCTCAGAGCGGGGGGTGGAGACCTGTCCAGCCTGGGCCCCCAAGGCCCTCAGGTTGTGGCTCTAGGCTGTGCGGTCAGTGCAGCTGGAGTCTGGCGGAGGCCTCGCGTCTCCTTTAGACACTTTTTTCCTCTTGCCCTTGCATGCGTCCGATCCTGGCTCCGTCAGTGACTCGCTGTGGACCCTCTGTGAGTCACGTCCTCTGTGCTCAGTGTGACATGGGGACAAGAGCAGCACCGAATTCCTGAGGGGGTTGTGAGGGCTGGAGGAGGTGGCCGCTGATCCAGGTGTCACAGCCGTCCTCGTTCTCGTGCTGCCGCTGCTGCCCCCACAGTGGTCCCGAAACCTCCAGAGGCTGCAGGACGAGACTGGCCTCAGGAGGTTTCCACTTGGCCGAGTTGGTGCCCGCTCGCCAACTCTGGGGTCTTGTTCAGCAAATATCCCAGAATGCAAAGGGCTTCCACGCACCCTGGGCTGTGGACCCCACCTGTGACCGTGTGGGTGAGCTTGGCGGGCGGTCAAGGCCTTTAGAAGCCTGTCTAGTGAGGGCTGAGCCTGGACCACAGGCCACTCCTGGCACTGGAGAGCTCTCAGCCCCCGTGGAGCCAGGAGAGAGGAGGGCACTGCTGGCCACAGGACGTAGTGTCCAGCCGCAGACCTGCCTGCTGCGCTCCTGGGCATTCAGCAAATGGTCACTGAGCTGAGTGGCAGCTGCCCAGATGGGGCTGACCACCGCAGGGAGAGTCCCTGCCTGACTCCTGCGAGGGCCAGCCGCCCCCGGGGCCCCTCGCTCCCTGGGTAACTGTCCCCTCCGCTCCTGATGACCCGCCTCTTCTCGGGTTCCCTCTCAGACACCCTGTCTTCCTCTGGCCAGTGGCTCCCCTCCTGGAGGTGGAGGTGGAGAAGCCCCTCCTTGGGCAGCCTGCTTCCTACCTCCTCAGTCCTGCTCCATTTGGACGTTGCCCCCCTCCTCGCCCCATTTGGGCCTTCCTGGCGGGCAGCCCACCTGCTCGGGAAGCCTGTTTGCCACCTCATGCTGGTGCCTGTCATTCCCACTGCTCTGCACCCCTGGCCCCCCGGCCTTGAGCCCCCACCCCCAGGTGAGGCTCTCACCATCTGCGGGCGCCCCCCCGGGGGGCAGGGATGAGGTCTATTTCCCTGGGTATCGGCCGCCAACTCTGCCCCTCGACTCTGCTGGGGTTGCCAGGGCTCCTGCCGCCCCCCCGCCCCCCCACTGCGCCCTCTGCCATCTCTCCATCGCTGTGTGTCCATCCGTGGCTTCCCCTGCGAGGCAGAGAGGTGGGGGGCGGCTTGGGGGCGCGCCTCACGCGGGTCTCCCCACAGCAGGCATCAGAACTCGGCCAAGGCGCGCTCGGTGTGGGAGCAGCGGGCCAGCCAACTGCGGCTGCAGAACCTGCGGGCCAGCTGCGAGGCGCTGTACAGCGAGATGGACGCCGAGGAGCGGCTGCGCTTCGCCACCTCCCGCCACCTGCGGCCCGACATGAAGACGCACCTGGACCGGCCGCTCGTGGTGGAGCCGGGCCGGGACGGCGCGCGGGGGCCCGCGGGGGGCAAGGCCCGGCCCGAGGGCGCGGAGGCTGCCGAGGGCGCGGACCCGCCGCGCAGGCATCACCGGCACCGCGACAGAGACAGGGACAAGGCCGCGGCCCCGGCCCCGGCGCCGGCGGGGGAGCAGGACCCGGCGGACGCCCCGAAGGCGGAGGGCGGGGAGCCGGTGGCCCGGGAGGAGCGGGCGCGGCCGCGCCGCAGCCGCAGCAAGGAGGCCGCGGGCCCCCGGGAGGCCCGGAGCGAGCGTGGCCGCGGCCCGGGACCCGACGGCGGCCGGCGCCACCACCGGCGCGGCTCCCCGGAGGAGGCGGCAGAGCGGGAGCCCCGGCGCCACCGCGCGCACCGGCACGTGCCCGAGCCGGGCAGGGAGGGCGCGGCGCCCGGGGCTAAGGGCGAGCGGCGAGCCCGGCACCGCGGCGGCCCCCGTGCCGGCCCCCGGGAGGCGGAGAGCGGAGAGGAGCCGGCGCGGAGGCACCGCGCGCGGCACAAGGCGCCGTCCACGCACGAGGAGGCGGAGAAGGAGGCCGCCGCGGAGAAAGAGGGCGAGGTGGAGGATCGGTGCAAGGACAAGGAGCTCCGCAACCACCAGCCTAGGTGAGTCAGCGCGGGGGGCGTGTGGGGAGTGGCGACTGGGCCGGACGTGCGAACCAGCCCGTGAGCGGCAGGCTGGGCGGGTTACGCAGGTCAGGGGTGTGGACCTGGCCGGGCGGCCCAGCCCTCTGTCTCAGCCCCTTTCTGGAGTGGTGACAGTCCTGCCTTGTTGGGGCGGCGTGTGAGATGTTTACACCTGCGTGGTGGGGAGCGTCGCTCTAAGGCGCCCGGGAGGAAGGGAGGCTTAGGGTGAAAGTGTTGGGACTGGTTTGGGACACAGAGACTTGGAAAAGGTGCCTCAGGGAGAAGAGAAAAATGTGTAACCCCGTGAAGGAAGGCGAGTCAGGAGAGCCTGAGGGAAGCCTGAGGAGGCCACAGGACTAAATGGTGGAATGGGAGGGGGCTGGGCTATGCGGCCATGACGGAAAGGACCCCCATCCCAGGCCAGCCCAGCCTGGTCCCTGGCTGGGACAGGATCTGACGGTGACTCTGTGAGAACCCAGGGGTAACAGGAGCTGTTAGGCTGAGGCCAGCAGTCTCCATGCTTGCCAGTGAGTCACAGACCACCCAGAACTCGTGCAGCCAGAGGCCACAGCTCAGGATCAGCCCGACCTGGGCACTGTCTTTGTGTGCAGAGCTCTGTGCTGAGCCTTTGCCCTGGTGGGGCCTCAGGTGGGGTGGCTTAGGGTAACAGCCTCTTCCAGGCTTCTTCGTTCTGCAAACAGTTCTGTTATATACCCCTAACGTGATATCTGCCGTGCCTGGCCTTGTGCCAGGGACAAACAGGTGAGTCAGCCCTGTCCCTACCTTTCAGACCTAAAAACAGAAATGTATAGGGTGATAAAAACCATGACAGAGGAGGTGATCAGGGATTTATTTGATCTGGATAGGGGTTTAAGAAGCTGGGTTTTGCAGACTGAATAGGAGTTTGGCTCTTCATCAGACTCTGATGTGCATTCTTGGTTGCAGGGAGTCGCACTGTGACCTGGAGGCCAGTGGCGTAATGGGTGTGGGCCCTGTGCATGCCCTGCCCAGCACCTGTCTAGAGAAGGTGGAAGAACAGCCAGAGGATGCAGATAATCAGCGGAACGTTACTCGAATGGGCAGTCAACCCTCGGATCTGAGCACCACTGTGCATATCCCAGTGATGCTGACTGGCCTTCCTGGGGAGACCACGGTTGTTCCCAGTGAGTATCTCCCCATAACATCAGGGCAGGGCCCACCTTGTGCAGGCTCGGTTTGCTCTCCCCCCTTCCCTCCTGCTCCACGGCAGCCACCTGGGGACAGAGCTTGCCTCTGTGAATTGATCCCCAACTGGAAAGTCTTTGCTGTCAGCATCTGTGCCTCGATATCCCTTTGCTTTCCAGTGCCCCGGAGGAGCACTATTGCTATTACATGTCACTTAAGCTCTAGTCTGCTTCCTTGCAACGATATTTGCAAGTTACCAGGTAAGTGCCAAGCATGGTGTTAGAGTGCAGGGGGCACAGCAGGAGGGAGTGGGACTGGGCTGCCCTCGTGGGGCTCAGAGTCTCGTCGGGAAGACAGACCACAGCATGGTCACGGCTCTTCATAGTCACACAAACGCTGCTAAGGACTGTGGCCACAGACCTGACTGAGGTCGTGAGCTAGTGTGTGAGGGGAGGAGGGTCTCAGGGTGGTGGTCTTCCACCCACTTACTTATGGTCCTGGCTCTGCAGTTCCTCCCAGGCCTTTGCCTGAGCTTCCCTTTTTCTTCCCCTCCCTCCCTCATACCGTGTGTGAGGTCATGATGGAGCAGCCACTCCACAACTGACTGTGTGCGGGCACTGAGGGCACAGTGTAAATAAAATGCCAACCTGCAGGTGACAAAGACAAGCCCCTCACATTGTGCGCAGGTGCATGGGCGTTTTGTGAACACCAAGGATAGAAGAAAACATTCCCAGGGGCAGAGGTGACTTGGAATTCCATATGAAGATTCAGCCTTAGGCAGACCCAGGTGCTGGCACACGCTTGCCTGTCTTCAGACGTGTCCACACACAGACACATGCACGCGCCCGTTCCCTCTCACTCAGGTGCTCTCGCCTGGGGCCGATGTACAGTGCACAGCGCCAGGTGTAACAGTGGGGGTGGCTGGCCCTGCCCGCTGAGCCTCCCCTTCCTCGTTGCTTCCTTGGAAGAAGGCTTTCCCTGGTCTATTCTGTCATTTCACCTCCCATGGCAGTAGTGTGTCTGTCTTCCCAGACCCCCGAAACCAGCCCCCGGGTCTGATTCTTTCTGGATTAGCTTGAGGGTCCCCACCTGGTTTTTGTCCACGGGAGTCGAGGTGGGGCCCCTCCTCCCCAACCCTGGCAACCACTGATCTTTTTACTGTCTCTGTAGTTTGCCTTTTCCAGAACGTCTTATAGTTGGAATCACCTAGTACGTAGCCTCTTTAGATTGTCTTCTTTCACTTACGCATGTGCATTTAAGGTTCCTTCGTGTCTTTTCATGGTTTGGTAGCTCATTTCTTTTTAGTGCTGAATAATATTCCATTGTCTGGATGGACCACGCTTTACTTATCCATCCACCTATTGAAGGACACCTTTGTTGCTTACAAATTTTGTCAATTATGAATAAAGCTATTTTAAGCATTCGTGTTCAGGTTTTTGTGTAGACATACATTTCCAGCTCATTTGGGTAAATACCTAAGAGCATGGTTTTTGGATTGTGTGGTAAAACTACATTTAGCTTTGTAAGAAACTGGTCTAACAAACTGGCTATATCATTTTTACATTCCCACCAGCAATAAATGAGACTTCTTGTTGCTTCACATCCTCTCCAGCATTTGGTATTGTCAGTGTTTTGGATTTTCGCCTTTCTAATAAGTGTGTATTGATATCTCATTGTTTTAATTTGCAATTCCTTAATGATATATGATCTTGAGCTTCTTTTAATATGCTGATTTGACCTCTGTATATCTTCTTTGGTGAGGTGCCTGTTCATATCTTTTGCCCACTTTTACATTTTTTTATTTGAAAAAAATTTTAGAGACAAATTTTTAAAGAGCAGTTTAAGGTTCAAAACAAAATTGAGAGGAAGGTAGAGAGATTTCCATATACTCTCTGCCCGCACACATGCATAGCCTTCCCTATTATCAGCATCACTCATTAGAATGGTGCTTTTTTTTTTTTTAAAACCAAGGAAAAAACTACATTGACACATCATAATCACCCAAAGTTCACAGGGTACATTAGAGTTCACTCTTGATGTTGTACATTCTGTGGGTTTGGACAAATGTATAATGGCATATATCCATCATTGTAACATGACACACAATATTTTCATTGCCCTAAAAATTCTCTGTGCTCTGCCTATTCATCCCTCCTCACCTCCCATCAACGTCTGGCAACCACTGATCTTTTCATTGTCTTTGTTCTTTTGCCTTTTCCAGAATGTCATATAGTTGGAATCATACAGCGTGTAGCCTCTTGAAATTGGCTTCTTTCACTCACCAATATGCATTTAAGGTTCCTCCATGTTTTTTCATGGCTTAATAGCTCATTTGTTTTTAGTGCTGAATAATATTCCATTGTCTGGATGTACCTTAGTTTATTTACACATTCAACTACTGGAGAACATCTTGGTTGCCTCCAAATTTTGGCAATTATGAATAAAGCTGCTATAAACATTTGTGTGCATGTTTTTGTGTGGACATAAGTTTTCAAATCCTTTGGCTAAATCCTAAAGAGAGATGGTTGGATCATATGGCAAGAATATGTTTAGTTTTGTAAGAAACCGCCAAACTGGCTGTACCATTTTATGTTCCCACCAGCAATAAATGAGAATTGCTGTTGCTGCACATCTTTGCCAGCATTTGGTGTTGTCACTGTTCCAGATTTTGGCCATTCTAATAGGTGTGTCATGGTATCAAATTGTTTCAGTTTGCATTTCCCTGATGACATTCGCTGTGAAACATCTTCATATGCTTATTTACCCTCTGTATATCTTCTTTGGTGAGGTGTCTGTTAAGGTCTTTTGCCCATTTTTTAATCAGGTTGTTGTTTTTATTTTTGAGTTTTAAGAGTTCTTTGTATATTTTGGATAACAGTCTTTTATCAGATGGGTCTTTTGCAAACATTTTCTCCCAGTTTGTTGCTTGTGTTATCATTCTCTTGATGTCTTTCACAGAGCAAAAGTTGTTCATTATCTCCTAGGAGTGTTATAGTTTTGCATTTCACATTTAGGCCTATGAGCCATTTTGGGTTAATTTTTGTGAAGGGTGTAAAGTCTCTCCAGATTAATTTTTTTGGCATGTGGATGTCCAGTTGTTCCAACACCATTTGTTGAAGAGACTATCTCTGTTCCACTGTATTGCCTTTGCTCTCGTGTCAAAGATCAGTTGACTGTTATTTGTGGGGGTCTGTTTCTGGACTCTCTATTCTGTTCTGTTGATCTATTTGTTCATTCTTTCCCCAATACCACACTGTCTTGATTACCGTAGCTCTGTAGTCAGTCTTGAAGTTGGGTAGTGCCAATCCTGTAACTTCGGTCTTCTTTAACATTGAAGTTTTGGCTATTCTGAGTCTTTTACATCTCCATATAAACTTTAGAATCATTTTGCTGATATCCGTAAAATAAATTGCTGGGATTTTGATTGAGACTGCATTGAATCTATAGATCAAGTTGAGAAGAACTGACAACTTGACAATGTTGAGTCCTCCCATCCATGAACATGGAACATCTCTCCATTTATTTAGTTCCTTTATTTCATTCATCAGAGTTTGTAGTTTCCCTCATAGGGATCTTGTACATATTTTGTTAGATTTATGCTTAAGTGTTTCATTTTGGTGGGGTGCTAATGTAAATAGTGTTGTGTTTTAATTTTAAATTTCACTTGTTCATTGTTGGTATATAGGAAAACAGTTGACTTTTGTGTGTTAACCCTGTATCCTGCAACCTTGCTAAAATCAGTTATTAGTTCCAGGAGTTTTTTTGTTGATTCTTTCAGATTTTCTATATAGGTGATCAAGTCATCTGCAAACAAACACAATTTTTTAGTCTTACTTCCCAATCTGTATAGTTTTTGTTGTTGTTGTTGTTGTTGTTTTTTGCCTTATGGCATTAGCAAGGACTTCCAGTATGGTGTTGAAAAGGAGTGGTGAGAGGGGCATCTTTTCCTTGTACGTGATCTTAGTAGGAAAGCTTTGAGTTTCTCACCATTAAGTATGATGTTAGCTGTAGGTTTTTTTGGGACATATTCTTTATAAAGTTGAGGAAATTCCCTCTATTCCAATTTACTGAGAGTTTTTATGGTGAATGGGTGTTGGATTTGTCAAATGCTTTTTCTGCACCTGTTGACATGATCATATGATTTTTCTTTTTTAGTTTGTTGATGTTATTATGGATTACATTAATTGATTTTTAAAAATAATTTTATTTATTTATATATTTATTTTTAATTTAATTGATTTATTTGTCTGTGTTGGGTCTTCATTGCTGTGTGCGGGCTTTCTCTAGTTGCAGTGAGCGGGGGGCTACTCTTTGTTGCGGTGCGCAGACTTCTTATTGTGGTGGCTTCTCTTGTTGCAGAGCACGGGCTCTAGGCGCACAGGCTTCAGTAGTTGTGGCATGTGGGCTCCGTAGTTGTGGCGCACAGGCTCTAGAGCACAGGCTCAGTAGTTGTGGCGCACGGACTTAGTTGCTCCGCGGCATGTGGGATCTTCCTGGACCAGGGATCAAACCCGTGTCCCCTGCATTGGCAGACGGATTCTTAACCACTGCACCACCAGGGAAGTCCTGCATTAATTGATTTTTGAATGTTGGACCAGCCTCACATGCCTGGGATTAATCCCACTTGGTTGTGGTATATAGTTCTTTTTATACTTTTTTGGGTTTGATTTGCTAATGTTTTGTTGAGAATTTTTATATCTGTCTTCATGGGAGATATTGGTCTATAGTTTTCTTGTGATGGCTTGTTTGGTTTTAGTGTCAGGGTAATGCTGGCCTCCTAGAATTAGTTTGAAGTATTCCCTTTGCGTCTATCTTCTGAAAGAGATTGTAGAGAATGGGTATGATTTCTTTCTTAAATATATGGTAGCATTCACCAGTGAACCCATCTGGGCCTGGTGTTTTCTGATTCAGAAGGTAGTTGATTATTGATTCAATCTCTTTAATAGATATAAACCTATTTAGAAGAAATAGATATAAACCTATTTAGATTATCTGTTTCTTCTTGAATACTGGCAGATTGTGTCCTTCCAAGGAATTGGTCCATTTCAAGTAGTTTATCAAATTTGTGGGCATAGAGTTGTTCATAGTATTAATTTATTATCCTTTTAATGTCCATGGGATCAGTAGTGATGTCTCCTTTTTTATTTCTGATATTAGGAATCTGTGTTTCCCCTCATTTATCTTAGCTAGCCTGGCTAGAGGCTTATCAATTTTACTAATCTTTTCAAGGAACCAACTTTTGGTTTCATTGATCTTCTCTGTTGATTTGCTGTTTTCAGTTTCATTGATTTCTGCTTTAATTCTCATGATTTCTTTTCTTCTGCTTACTTTGGATTTAAGTTGCTCTTTTTTCTCTTCCTAAGGTGGAAGCTTAGATTATTGATTTTGGGTCTTTCTTCTTTTCTAATTTATGCATTCAATGCTATAAATTTCCTTCTAAGCGTTGCTTTTGCTGCATCCAACAAACTTTGATAAGTTGTGTTTTCATTTTCATTTAGTTAAAAATATTTTAGAATTTCTCTTGAAATTTCTTCTTTGACCTGTATGTTATCTAGAAGTGTGTTGTTTGAGCTTTACATATTTTGAGATTTATCTTTCTGTTATTGATTTCTAGTTTGTTTCATTGTGGTCTGAAAACAGACATTTTACCCACTTTTAAATTGGGTTGTTGTTTTCTAATTGTTGAATTTTTAGAGTTCTTTGTATAATTTTGATAAAAACTTTTATCAGATATGTGATTTTATTTGCAAATATTTTCTCCCAGTTGGTGGCTTGTCTTTTCATTTTCTTAATGTCTGGTGTTTTTGATTGTTACTGGTGGGAGGGTTAATTTGGTCCCTGGTATTACTTCTGCTAGGAGCAGAAATCTAGGCTATTGACTTTTATGTGTTAATTTTGTATCCTACTACTTTTCTGTATCTTCAAATTGTTCATTAGTTTTAGCATTGATTCTCTTTGGTTTTTCTCAAGTATATTATGCAAAATTTTGCAAATACAGTTGTAACTATTCCTTTCCAAATATTAGGTCTTCCTTCCTTCCTTCCTTCCTTCCTTCCTTCCTTCCTTCCTTCCTTCCCTCCCTCCTTCCTTCCTTCCTTCCTCTCTCTCCTTCCTTCCTTCCTTCCCTCCTTCCTTCCTTCTTTCCTCCTTTCTTCCTTTCTTTCTTTCTTTTGCCTGATTTCACCAGCTAATATACTAACATTGGAGTTACTAGGTACCCTTACCTTGCTTCTGCCTACCCTAAATAAGATTCTGGTTTTGGGCTTGAGAGGTGTGTGTCTGTGTGTGTATAAGATCATGTTATAGTGTTCATTAATTTCTTTTTCAGTAAGTATTTTTTTATCTGGAATAGATGTTGAATTTTGTTGAAGGTCTTTTCGGCATCCATAGAGATCATATATTTTCCCCTTAAATATGGGGATTTATACTAATAAGTTTTCAGATCTTGAACTATCTTTGCAATCTTAGAATAAACCCCACTAGGTTAGCATATTTATTTTTTAATGTGATGCTGGATTCTGTTTGATAATATTGATACGTTATGGAGGATTTTTGGATTGAGATGTATTTTAGGATATTGAGATGTGTTCTGTAGCTTTCCTATATTATGTTCAAATGTCATAAGGTTTAGGTATTAATGCTATATAGTTATCTCTTCCTTAACTTCATTAATCCATTTCTGAAAATCACATGTTGTAATGGGAGTCCCATTTCCCATTATTTTAGATGGAAAAAATTGTAATGTACTATAAAAATTATAATGTATTATAATTAGTTGTACTCAAAATCCCCAACCAATTTCTTAAAACAGAACTAAAGCACAGTTAATCACAGAAAACACTTAATACATTGTTTCCTGATCACCACAGTTAAAATAGCTGTTAACAAGCAATTGCTTTGGGCACCTCCTTCAGTGAAACTTGCACTTTTCAAAAACATCCACACATGATTCTGATAGCTAACCAACTGACTTTGGAATCTTGCCTGACAGTTTTCAGTGTTTTGAGTTTTGGGGATGTATACATTTTTCCTGCATAAACAACAGTCAAGAAAGCCTCAACAACGTTGTAATGAGAGATACATATATTCTCCTGAAGTGTGAGTATTGTAAAACTAAGAGGTGCTCTGTTGAGAAATTTTACCTGAGGAGATGTTCTGTAGGATGTACCTATTGTTGATCGATAAAAAGAATTAGAACGTTTGCTTCTTTTCCTTTTCTGGGGTAGTTTAAGTAGCATTAGGATTACTTGGTCTTTAAAGATTTGGTACAATTCCTTTGTGAAATCATCTGGGTTTGGTTTTTGTTGTTGTTGTTAGGATAATTCTTTGATAATTTATCTGTTTCTGTATGGATATTGGTCTGTTTAAACTTTCTTATCTCCTAAGATCAGTTTGGTAAACTGTAATGATCCATTTGATCTAGGTTTTCCAATTTATGTACCTAGAGCTATGCCAAGAAGTGGCTTAAGTTTTTAAAACAATTTGCTCTGGCTCACTGTTTTTTTTCCCCCTTCTTATTTTTTATCCTGTATATTTTGTGATTCCCCCTTATGTTCTTGATTAAATTAGTTAGAAGTTTATACATTTTGTGGATTTTTATAAAAAGAACCAGCATCTTTGTTAGTTCTACTATGGTTTTCTTTAAAAATCATTTTTTTCCCAATTTTATTTTCATTATTTCCCTCCTTCTGCCTTGTTTTGTTTTACTTTGTCATTCCTTTTCTAGCTTCTTTAGTTGGAGACTTAAGTTTATTTTAGTCTTTAGTTTTTATTATATGATTATTTAAGGCTCTGAATTTTCCTCTGATTACTAATTTAATTGTAGCCTATAGATTCTGATATTTGGTGTTTTCATTTTCACCAGATTTTAAAGGAATTACGCAATTTTGGTTTGTATTTCCCCTCAGTGTTTGTAGATTCCTTGGGATTTAGTATATAGAGAATCAAGTACTCTGCAAATGAACAGTTTTATTTTTTACTTTCTGATATGTATGCCTTTTATTTCCCTTCTTCCCTTGTGGTGCTGTGACTTCCAGTACAGTGTCGGATAGCAGTGGTGAGAACTGACATTCTTCCCTTGTTCCCATCTTGTGGGAGGAGGGAGCACTCAGTCTTTCACCATTAAGTATGATGTTAGCTGTTTTTTTGGGTTTGTTTGTTTTTTTTTAAGATATTCTTTATCAAGTTGAGGAAATTCCCCTCTGTCGCTTTTTTTTCTAAGTTTTTATATTAAAATGAGTGTTGAATTTTATCAAATTTTCTGCGTCAATTGATATGATCATGTGGTTTTTCTTCTGTAACACGGTAGTTTACACATTGATTTATTTTCAAATATTGACCTGCCTTGCATCCCTGGGATAAACTCTGCTGGTCATTGTGTATAATTATCTTTATATATTGCTGAATTCTGTTTGATAGTATTTTGTTAGAGAGTTTTGCCTCTGGATTCATGAGGGATATTGCGCTACAGTTTTCTTTTTCGTACTCTTTGTCTGGTTTTGGTATCAGAATAATACTAAATTCATAAAATGAATTGGATAGTGTTTCTTATTATGTTTTTTGGAGGAGACTGTGTAGAATTGGTGTTAATTCTTTAAATGTTGGATAGAATTTGCCAATGAAACATTTCTTTTTTGGAATTTAAAAATTATCCTTAATAGGGCTATGTTACGTAATCATACTGGGTGAGTTGCATTAGTTTGTGCTTTTGAAGGAATTGGCCCATTTCCCTTAAGTTGTCAAATTTATGTGTGTATAGTTGTTTGTAGTATTCCCTTATTATCTTTCGATGTCTTCATGATCTGTAGTGACTGCCCCTGTCTCATTCTTGATATTGGTGCTTTGTGTCTTGTCTCTTTTTTGTCAGTCTTACTAGAAATTTGTTACTCTCATTGATCTTTTCAAAGAAACGCATTCTTGTTTCATTGGTTTTCTCTATTTTTCTGTTTCCAATTGCATTTGATTTCTGCTCTTTATTATTTTCTTCTTTCTGTTTGCTTCGGGTTTATTTTGCTCTTTTTTAGTTTCCTGAGATGGGAGCTTAGATTAAGTCTTTTCCTCTTTTCTAATGTAAACATTTAGTGCTATAAATTTTCTTCTTAGTACTGCTTTAGCTGTGTTCCACAGATTTTGACATGTTATCTTTTCATTTTCTTTCAGTTCTGTTTTAAAAATTTCCCTTGAGACTTGCTCTTTGACTCATGGTTTATTTAGGAATGTGTTATTTAGTTTCCAAGTGTTTGGAGATTTTCCTGTTATCTTTCTGTTTGGTGTCTAGTTTGATTATTTTGTGGTCAGTGAACACACTCTGTATGATTTCAGTTCTTTTAAATTTGTTAAGGTTTGTTTAATAGCCCAGGAGATGGCATTTCTTGGTATGTGTTCTGGGTGTGCTTGAAAGGAATATATATACTGCTGTTGCTGGGTGGAGTATTCTGTAAGTATAAGTTAGATCCTGTTGGATCCTGTGGAGTTCTGTGTGCATGCTGATTTTCTGTCTAGATCTATCAATTGTCGAGAAAGAGATGTTCCAGTATCCAACTATAAATGTGCTTCTTAAACCCCTATCCAGATCAAGTGTCTATTTCTTTCAGTTTTGTCTGTTTTTGCTTTACATATTTTTCAGCTCTGTTGCTGAGTACATACACATTTAGAATTCTGTCTTCTTGAAAGATTGACCCTTTTATCATTGTGTATTGTGTCCCTTATACCTGATAAATTTCTTTGCTTTGATGTCTACTTTATCTGATATAAATATACCCACCCTTGTTTTTTTAAATTAATATTTGCCTATAAGATGTATATCTTTTTCATCTTTTTACTTTTAAACTAGCTATATAGGTATATTTTAAGTTAGTTTCTTGTAGACAGCATATCGTTGGGTCATGTTTTTCATCCACTCTGTCAGTTCTTTTTTTTTTTTTTTTTTTGCATATTTAGACAATTTATGTTTAATGTAATTATATATTATGGCTTACATCTGCTGTTTTATTTTTCCTATTGTTTATTTTTTCTATTTTTTATTTTTTATTTTTTGGCTGCACTGCACAGCATATGGGATCTTAGTTCCCCAGCCAGGGATCAGACCCACGCCCCCTGCAATGGAAGCGTGGAGTCTTAACCACTGGACTGCCAGGGAAGTCCCCCTATTCTTTCTATTTTTTATTTTTCTGGTTTCTTTTTCCTGCATTCCTGTGGGTTACTTGTTTATATTTTAGAATTCCACTTTGATTTATCTATAGTATTTTTGAGTGTATCTCTTTGTATTGTTTTTTTAATGGCTCCTCTAAGTATTACATATATATAACTTGTCTCAGTCTACTAGGGTTGTCATTTACCAGTTGGAGTAAAGTATAGAAACTTTACCTCTCTTTTTCCTCTGCATGTATAAAATAGTTAAATGTTTCCTCTACATATATTTAGAAGCACATCATTGTGTGTTATAATTTTTGCTTCAACTGTAAAACGTAATTCAGAAAACTCAAGAGGAGAAGGAAAGTGTGTTGTATTTTTACTCTTTCTATTGTTCTTTGTTTCTTCCTTCCTGATATTCTAATATTTCTTCTTTTATAACTTTCTGTTTGGAGGACCTTCCTTAGCCATTCTTTTAGGGTAGGTCTGAAGGTGACAAATTCTCTTAGTTTTCCTTCATCTGAGAATGTCTTGATTTTCCTTTCATTCCTGAAGGATATTTTCACTGGGTATAGAATTCTGGGTTGACAGTTCTTTTTTTTTCAGCACTTGAAAAAACGTGTGCCTCATCCTTCTGACCTCCATGGTTTCTGATGAGAAATCCACTGTCATTCGAATTGTTTTCTTCCTATAGGTAAGATGTTGTTTCTCTCTCGCTGCTTTCAAGATTTTTTCTTTGTCTTTGTATTTCAGAAGTTTGAGTATGATGTATTTTGGCATGAGTTTCTTTAGGTTTATCCTGTTTGGGGTTCACTCAGCTTCTTGAATTTGTAGGTTTATGTCTTTTTGCCAATTTTGGAAAATTTTCATCCATTATGTCTTTGACTGCGTCTTCAGCTCTGCCCTCTTTCTCTTTTCTTTCCAGGACTATGTTGACGTGAATGGTAGATCTTTTGTTACAGTCCCGAAGGTCCCTGAGGCTCTGTTTACTTTTTTCAGTCTATTTTCTCTCTGTTGTTCAGATCGAGTAATTTCTATTGTTCTGTCTTCCAGTTCACTAATTCTTTCCTCTGTGCCCTCCATTCTGCTGTTGAGCCCATCTATTAAGTTTTTAATTTCAGTTAGTGTATTTTTCAGTTCTAAAATTTATGTTTGGTTCTTTATATCTTCTTTTTCTTTGCTGAGATTTTTTTCTCATTTGTTTCAAATGTGTTTTTAATCATCTGTTGAAGCATTTTTATGATGGGTGCTTTAAAATCATTGTCAGATAATTCTAACATCTGTATTATCTTGGTGTCTTTTCTCATTCAAATTGAGTTTTTCCTGGTTCTTGGTATGACAAGTGATTTTTGATTGAAACCTAAACATTTTGATATTATGTTATGAGCCTCTGAGTCTTATTTAAGTCTTCTGTTTTTGCTGGTCTGCTGTGACAACACACCAACAGGGGGAGGGTTGGGGAGCTGCCTCATTATTGACAAATTGGGGTGAAATACAGGTTCCTCACTTGCCCTCCATTGACACCCAGTGGGAGTGGGTTCCTTGTCCCAGCTGGGCTGAGCTGGGAATTCTAGCTCCCTGCTGGGCCTCCACTGATACCGTCTTGTCTGGGAGAGAGGGGAAGCCTTGTTACTGTTCCCTACATGGCCTGCATTGACACAGTAAGGGTTGACCTCATTACCTCTGGGTGGTGGTAAAAGTCCCGACTTTCCACTAAGATTCACTCTAGCAGATAAAGGGAAGGGGATGCCTCCTTACCTCTGGGTAAGAATTGAAGTCCAGGCTACCCATGTAATCTTTTCTGATATTGCATGCGTTGGGAGTCTTATTATTACCACAGGGTGGGTATGAAAGTTCCTGCACTCACTTGGCTCTCTCTGATACCGCCTCAGTAGGGGCTTTGGATACCTCATTACAGACTGGTGAGGGTGGAGGTCTAGGCTCCCCACTTGGCCTCTGCTCATATGAGTGGACGTAGGGCTGCAGTTTTTTTCTGTGGTGTTAGTAGAGTGGTTATTGGCTATAAATTTCCCACCTGGTTAGGCTCTACCTTTCCTGGTCCTGTCACTAGGGAGAGCTGGCCTTTAAAAATCTTTCCTGTTGGCATTCTGGGTTGCTGGCTTCTCCAGCACCAAGGGTATATGAGGCATAAAAAAAAAAACCCAGAAAAAAAACCTGTTGTTGTGTTGTTCCTCAGTTTCCAAGATACCAGCAAATCTGCCTTCTTTTCTCCACCTTTCAGAATCTTCTTAGGTTGGCCTTACACATGATGTCGAGGGTTTTTAGTTGTGCTTAGAAGGATGAATGGAAGAAAGTACCTCTATTCCATCTTTTCAGAAGCTGAAGTCTTGAGTTAATTTTTATATATGGCATGAGGTAAGGGTTGAGGTTCTCATTATCCACACCCCCACCACCATTGATGTCCATTTGTTCCATTACTGTTTGTTGAAAACGCTGTCTTTTTCCATGGAATACTTTGGTACTTTTGTCAAAAATCAATTGATAGGTGTTATTTCATTTCAGGAAAAATTTGTGGGATTACAGTTTTAAATGTTAGTTCTATTACATTGTTTTATTTTTGTTTTTCAGACATTCCAGTTATACAGATGTTAAATCTCCTTTGCCTATCTTCTGTATGGATTTCTCTCTTACCCTTCTGAAAACTCATTCTTCATTTCACTCCTAAATTCTTTTTCCCTTGCTATAATTTCAGTCATATCTATTTTCCCTTGGACTTATCTGTTGTCTCCTTGTGATTTCCAAGACGATTTTTTCTCTTTAACTTTATTTCTCAGATATTTTTGTCTTTTTTTTCAATTTCTCTCCTAAGTTTGGTCAGCTCTCATCTCATATCACCTAGTTGTCCATACATTTTTATTTTGAGCTTTTGAATCTGATGTGTGGTGTTTTTTCCTTACCAACAACTGTTTGTTTAATTATATTTAATTCATGTTAGAAAGTTGTGTAACAGTTTTCCTCTGCTTTGCAGTTGTTTTTTTGCTGAGTATTTTTATTACCTGAAAGGTTTTCATCCTTACTTTCTATGTTCTTATGTAGAAGCTTTGTACGGTTGTTGGGTTCATTTTTCTGATAATGAGGAAGTATGTTACAGTCTCCTGGACCAAAAATTACATGTGATTTTGTGAAGAGTAGGGGAGGGGTTTGGGCAGCTTACTTGATTTCTAGTTCAAGAACACCTTCTTATTTAGTACAGTGAAACCCAGTTTCTTTTTCAGTGGTGCCTAGTGGGGAGTGTTTGTCTAGTTCTAATTCTGTGATAAAATCCTATCTCTGGAGGACCCTGGACCTCAGACACTTGTTTCTTCTTTCCCTACATCACTGAGCCACTGAAGTTGTGTCTCTCACCGTCATCTCCAGTGCCTTGTACTTTCCAAGCCCCTCCTTCCAAGTTCCCAGAAGCAACACCCTGACCTAGCAGGTCTCAAACCTGTTCTCAGTATTTCCCTGCTTGACGGGGGGTGGCGGGGGGGGGGGTTCTCTCCTGTGGATGAATGAGTTGATGTTGTCTGTGTTCCAGCATTACTAGGACCCTCCTCACTCTCCCTTCTCCATACAATCCCTGCCTGATTCTGCAGGTCTGGGGTTTGTTTTCCCACTTACATGTAAATTCAAGTTTGTAGTTTTCTTATTTCCCATATGCTGTAGGCATGGACTGTGGATGATTTTATCACCTCTCCTTATCGACCACATGGGTTATGGAGCACGTAGGGAGAAATCTGAGTGTGGGTGACTGCTGTTGTCTATGGGAGCCAGCCTCTTATCTTTTTAGTTTCTGCTGGATTTGTAGTTATGGCCACATTACATTTTTAATTTCCTTTCTTCCTTCTCTTCTTCTTTCCGTCCTTCCCTCCCTCCCTCCCTCCCTTCTTCCTTCCCTTGATAAACCCTTTTTTTCCCCCTGAAGTTCTGTCCATTTTAATAGGCTACTGAAGTCTCAACTTTGGCCTTCTTGAGCTTCTCTATCATATCTTTTTCTGTTTCATTAGTTCTTTTTTTTTTGGCTGCATTGGGTCTTCAATGCTGCAGACGGGCTTTCTCTAGTTGCAGCAAGTGGGGGCTACTCTTTGTTGCGGTGTGTGGGCTTCCCATTGCGGTGGCTTCTCTTGTTGCGGAGCATGGGCTCTGGGTGCGCGGGCTTCAGTAGTTGCAGCACACTGGCTCAGTAGTTGCAGCACGTGGGTTCAGTAGTTGTGGCGCGCGGGCTCTAGGGCGAGTGGGCTTCAGTAGTTGTGGCACGCAGGCACAGTAGTTGTGGCTCAAGGGTTCTAGAGTGCAGGCTCAGTAGTAGTGGTGCATGGGCTTAGTTGCTCTGCGGCATATGGGATCTTCCCAGACCAGGGATCAAACCCGTGTCCCCTGCGTTGGCAGGCAGATTCTTAACCACTGTGCCACCAGGGAAGTCCTTATGTTCTTATTTATTGTTTCTTTTCTTCTGCTTTCTTATTGTAATCTCTTTCCCCATTTATTAGTTGAATACTCAGCTCTGACACAAGCCTTTCTACTTTGCTAGGGTGTTTAAGGCTTTAACGTTGACTCTAAGAATTATTTTAGTTTTATGTTACAAGTTATGAAATGTCATATTTTTTAGTTCTAAATCTTTTTCCAGGTTTCATTATGATTTATTATTTGATCTATTAGTTATTCATAAGTACAATTTTGAATTTCCAAATGGCAAAGGTTTCTTTATTGGTTTAAAAATTTTTTTCCTGTTGATTTCATTTTTTTTTTTCTTGTATTTTATCACCCCTTGTATTTCAGATCATCCATTTGGCTTTTTTTTCCTTCTGCATGAAGAACATCTTTTCTAATTTATTTTAGTGAGGTTTGATGGTGGTAAATACTCTCAATTTGCCTGAAAAATCTTTTTGCCATTGTTTGTGACAGTAGTTTCAATTTGTATGGAATTCTAGTTGGTTAGTTATTTCCTCTCTGTGTTTTGAGACTATTCCACTGTCTTCTGCCTCCTGCTGTTTCTGTAGAGAAGCTAATCATTAGTCCAAATGCTTCCATTGTGTGGCTCTCTCTTCTCTCTATGGCTGCTTACATAAAAACCTTTTTATTATGGAAAATCGAAACAGTGTAAGTAGAGACACAAGTATAATGAACCCCTATTTGCTGCCATTCACCCTCAAAGCAATTATCCACATTTTGCCAATCATGTTTCACTTTTTTTTTCCTTTTAATCACTTTAGGTATAACTGTGTCTGTAAGCATCTCTAACAATTAAGGATTTAACAACCACAATAGCATTATTACACCTAGCAAAGTTGATAATAATTTCTTAGTATTATCTAATACCTATCCCAAGTTCAAATTTTACCAGTTATCTCAAAAGTAGCTTATTACTATTGATCTGTTTGAATCAGGATCCAAACAAGGTTTGCTCATTTGACTTAGCTTAATCTGTTTACATCTGTTTTACTCTGTGACTATTTTCTGCATGCCATTTATTTGTTGAAGAAACTGTAAACCGTTCTGGATTGGGTTGATTGCATCATGGTGTCATTTAACACATTTCTCTGTCCTCAGTATCTCCTGTTAACTGATATTTAGATCCTAAAACAGGCCGTCTGAACCTTGGCACTATTGAAATTTTGTTGGTGGTGGCTGTCTTGTGCGTTTTAAGATGTTTAGCGGCATCCCTGACCTTTCCCCTCTAGATGCCAGTAGTACCCTGTAGTTGTGACAACCAAAAAAAAAAAAAAAAAAAAAAATGTCTCCAGACATTGCCAGGTATCCCTAGGAGGCAAAATCACCCTTGTTTGTGAACCGCAGATCTTGATTGTGATCAGGTTAAAACTCTTTGGGGAAGCTTCATAGGTGGCTGGCTGTGTGCTTCATCTCACGTTCCATCCGGAGCCACGTACCATCTAGTGTTTTCCTTTGGGCAGTGTTAAGATTGATCGGTGGGTAGAGCCCTATCCATCCACTGTAAAGTTCTCCACCAACCTTTCCCCTAATGATCTAGTAGGCACTGATGATGGTCACCCAGATCTGTGATTTTATTTGGCATTGCACAGTTGTGAATTTATAATTCTATCATGCTCTCTGCATTAATTATTCTGACATTTTCTATAAAGAAGAACTTCCCTCATCAACTCTTTGGTTACCCTGAAATACAGTTTGTATTTGTATTAGCAAGATACACGCTTAATTCCGTCCCTTTACATATGAGTTTTCAAAATAGCGAGTTGGTACACTAGGAACTCCAAATACAGTCATCGAGAGCTTTAACAAAATTATTGTTATGAATCTTTGGATTTTAACGTGTTTGGTGTGTTTCAGTCCTTTGGACTCACTGTTAGTTCTGATGCTCAAATTGTCCTGTCTCTGGATAGTGGGAGCCCCTTAAAGTTGGCTTTTTTACCTTCTCACAGCCTGTTGTCTTTGACAGCTTTCTGCTTTCATCTGTGACAAAACGTTCCAGCATCATTGTGTACCTTTCCTGCCCAGACCTGGAATCGGCCATTTCTCCAAGGAGACCTGTGTCCTGGACACCTGCTGTTTTTCCAGATCTCCCTTCCCTTCCTTCAGGGTCCTTTTGCCTCCAGTGGCCTCACCTTCAGCTCCTCTTTGGAGGGCTGCCCTTGACCACTAGAGGTGCTTCCCAACACGTGGGGGATAGAAGGTGGAAGTCCCTGAGGGTTGACACCCCCAGGTGGCCCTCACCAGGCACAGGAGTGCGGGAGGTGAAAGCCCAGCCCTCTGGCTTCAGGTCTGACAACTCTGAGGCTTGGGTCAGACCCCAGGGTCCCCTGAAGGAGCAGCTGACGCTGTCGCAGGACTTTATCTGAAGCCGCCCCCTCTTTTGGCCCCCTTCTCGGCCCTGGTCTGCCTTCTTGCTCCCTTCCAGTTCCTTCTGGGAGTCCGTCCTTAGTCAGCCACTTGCACATGGACCCTCATCTCATAGTCTGCTTCTGTAGAACCTGATCTGAGAGGCTGTGGTTCCTTTGGTGAGAAATGGTATTATTTACCAATATGGTCATTGCTACTAGATTTTTACTGCTTTCAGGCTTTTTAGGACTTTTTCTTTTTTTTTTTTAAAAGAAGAATATACCATGTATTCTTTTGGCATTTGTAATTCAAATGTAAGATTATAGGATTTTTACCTAACTACTTAGATTTTATATTTGTATCTCTTTTCTGTTACCCTGAAAATTTTGTATTTTTGTCTTTTTTTTTTAGAGCAGTTTTAGTTTCAAAGTAAAATTAAATGGAAAGCACAGAGACTTGCTGTACGCTCCCTGCCCCTGCACTGTCAGCCTCCCCCACCCAGTGGTACATTTGTTACCGTCAGTGAGCCTCCATGAACCGCCGTTGTCACCCAAAGTCCAAGGTTTACAGTAGGGCTCACTCTTGCTGCTGTACCTTTTAAAGGTTTGGACAAATGTATAATGACCTGTGTCATTATAGTATCATACAGAGTAGTTTCACTGCCCCAAATTCCTTCTTTTGTCTTTTTACTTATTCTGTTTTTTAAATAGTATTGTTTAAAAAAATTGTATTTAAAAATTTTTTGCCCCTACCATGTAGAAATGCAAGCAATTTTTGTCCTTCAGTTTTGTGTCCAGCCAGAGTTGCCAAACAGACTCTCTTACTCTAAATAATTTTTCTGCTGTTTTCTATGTAGACACATTTATACTGCCTATGATATATAATTTTTGACCCATGAACTATTTAACGTCTGTTTTTCAATTTCCAATTGTAAAATTTAAATCTTAATTAATCTTTTGGTTTCTGATTATTGCCTTAAATTGCAACTTAATTGTACTGTGATTAGAGGGCATGACCGGCATGAGGGTCTTCTTTGAGACGAGAGATTTACGACTGCTTTATGGCTTAGCATATGGTCGACTTTTGTAAATGTTTTATGTATGCTTAAGAGGACTATGTTTTCTCTAATTTGGGGAACACTTGGCTTCTTACATTTGTCTGCTAAATCAAGTTTGTTAGTTGTGTTGCTGAATATTCTATATATTCACTAATATTTTGCCACACTGACCCATCGATAATTAAGAGAGGTGCATTGAAATCTCTTTCTGTAGATCTGTCAGCTCTTGCTTTGTGTGTGTGTGTGTGTGTGTATGTATGTTTTTTTTTAAGTTTCTATATTTAATGCAGTTATTTTGAATAGTTTGAAACATGCAGTTCAGTATAGGAAACATTCTAACAGGTGACCAAGTACTATTGTGTATGTTTCTAAAATAGTAACTATGTGTTTCTGATTCTCTTTAGTTAGGCTTTTTCTTTTATTTATTCTTTTTTTCAAAAAAAAGCTTATGTTAAAATATATGTGTTTGCTTTCCATGTTTTAAGCCACTTTATGTATATTTAAAATTGCTGTGTCTTAGTGGAGCTGAACTTTTTGTCATCTTATGCTGACCCACGTTAACTCTAATAATGATTTTTTCTTATATTGTAATTTTCTGATATGAATATATACCTGAGTTTTGTTTTATTTTGTTTTTTTAATGAACGTTTGCCAAGTGTATCTTTTCCCATCTTTTGACTTCCAGCCTTGATGTGGCCTCGATTTTAGGCTTGTCTCTTGGAAACTAACAGTTATATATGTGTAACTGTATTTAAAAAAATTCCATCTGGATGAGCTGTGTCAGTCAGTAGCCAGGTTCCGTCTGCTTGTATGTATTGTGATGATTAGTTTACTTGGACTTGTGACATTTGTTCCATTTTTCCTATGTTTTTTCCTCCTTTCCTTCCTTTTTAGTATTGAATAATTGGTTGTTTATTTGCTTTCGTGTCACATTTTTCCCTCTATATTTATTTATTTATTTATTTATAAACTATGAATTATTTTTGTTTTTTTTAAAGTGGTTATCCTTATAATTCTATCATGCATGCATAACAAAATCTATAGTTATTTTATTAAGTTCTAAGACCTTAGAACAGCAGCTGCAATCACATTTCCCCCAGCTTCCTTGTTAGCATCCAGCATTTTAGTCCTTTTCTCCCCCACAAAATAGATATTATTATTGTTCTGACTTTGTAGGCGTTCAGGATGAACCCTCCCCAGAATGTGTCACTTTTGCATGAGGATTATTTTGAGCTAAGGGCAGTCGAGTCCCTGTGGGTTCAAGAGAAGCAACTGCCCCTCCCTTAACTACCTAGAAGAATTTAAATTGGGGATTTTTCCCAGGAAAGAGTTAGTACCAGAGATAAATGTTATCTAAGTGGCCCCCATCTGTTTGGCAGGGCAAGCATCTAATTACCAAAAACCTGCCCTTTTTTATATTGTCCTATGAATGACCCTCCTGTCCTTGGAAGCCCCAGGCTCCTAGACCATTCCTTAGCTTAAGGTGGTGTATATACCTCGTTTTACCCTTCTGTCTGAACCTCTCACATATGTGTGGTTCCGGTATGTACGAAGTTAAATTTGATTTTCTCCTGTTAATCTCACGTCAGTTTAATTCTTAGACCAGTCAGAAGAACGTAGGAACGTAGAGGAAAATCTTCTTCCTTCCTAACAACTTTATAGAGACTGTGTTTATTTACTGATAGATTTACCAATTTCTTACATTGCAGACCTTCCTTTAATATCATTTTCTATCTTCCTGAAGTACAGACCTTCCTGCTATAACATTATGTATGCATTTCTGAAAATGCCATGCATTGAAAATAATAGGCCTTGTAGAAAAAGTAAGGTTAAGAGCAAATTATTCAAGATATGCAACTCTTTAACCAGAACACTAACAAAAACAAGAACAATCCGAGTGCAAAATGATAGCGAAGTTAAATCTCTGTTTGCATTTGCACCCAGTATCAAGTCTTCAGCCCTGCATCCTCCTCGAGGCCCTTTGCTTCTGGCAGAGACCAGCCTTGTCTTGCTCTTGTGCAGCAGTGACTGGAGGGGAATTAATCGGGACCGACAGAGGGACTCACTTCTCTGCCCTTCTCTCCTCTCTGGGATTTTGCCCCTCATTCCCAGACACTGTGTCATTCTCAAACTCCAGTCTTTTACTCCTCCTCCCAGTAGGCGTGTTGCTTTCTGCTTCTAAAAATGGGAAAATGGCCCCATGTGCACAGGGGTCGCCTCGTGCCTCCTTTCTCCCAAGGATTGTAGCTTCTCAGGTTCTGTCCGTGTCAGCTGGTTCCCTGTGCCTTTAAACAGTTATGTATTTTTTTCAGCTTTTATAGTTGTTTTTAGTAGGAGGGTGAGTCCTTTTTAAGCCTCTCTGTCGTAGGCCATGGAAATGCTGGGTCAATTTTATAGACTTCTATTGCTTGTTCATTTTTTAAAGACTCATTTTTTTTTTTATTTCTTTACATATTTATGTTTAGTTCTTTTATAGTCCTCATCTAAAGGTACTTATATCTGAAGTCCATTGGGGGTTTTATATATATATATTACTTGTTTCTGCTGTCTTTCACCCACCTTGTATGGGGGTGATGTTTGTTTTCTGGTCCTTGTATGTTTGCTGATGTTTTTTGTTTTGGGTTCATGTATGACTGACCGTAATCCACCCTTTCTGAAGTGGGCTTTGTTTGATAATCAAGCCCTACAGAAAAAGAATTGTTTGGTTGCTTTTTCAGTTCTCCCAAGGATGGTACATAGCTATAGGAGAGAAATTCTTTGTACATGGTGGATGCCTTGGGACATTAGGCTTAAGTTCTCTTCAAGTTGGAAATGACTGCCTTGGTCGGTGGGGATTCTGTGGGCCAGATGAGGGATGTTCTTGTCAGAGAGGACTTAGCTGTGCTTTCCTGGAAGCCCAGCGCACCACCCGCCTGGTCTCCCTTCGGTCCCCTAGAGGGCGCAGTTTAATGTGGTGCCTCACTCAGCTTTCCTGCCTCACCCCAGCTGTGGTCGG
Organism: Eubalaena glacialis; assembly: GCF_028564815.1. NCBI lineage: Eukaryota > Metazoa > Chordata > Mammalia > Artiodactyla > Balaenidae > Eubalaena > Eubalaena glacialis. The sequence goes on along the minus strand of NC_083724.1, from coordinate 827,063 downwards.
TAATGTCCCCACAGTGTAATTCCTCCGTTCAGCCTCAGTTTCTTAATCTGCAAACTGGAGGTAATAAGACGTGCCAGTAAGTGCCGCTGTGAGAATAAAGCACCTGGACCAGGCGGGCACATGTTGTTTTCAGTGAATGTTCTGTTCCTTTCTTTATCCACCCCCCTCCCCCATATCTGGCCATCTGGCTTGATTGTCTTCTGTTTCAATGAATTAATTTTTGTTACTGTCTAGTCTTTTTTTTTTTTTTTTTAAACAGCTTCCAACAGGATATTTCCTTAGTCTGTTGTAGTTCTCCTTTTGATCTTCTCCCTTTATTCCTGGTCTGTTTTGACTTAATTGATGATTTCTGCTGTTGTTGTAGTAGTAAATCTATTTCAGGAGAAATATTTCCATCCAGGCTCTGGCATCTTTGTTCCACTTCTTTTGAGCAGAAAAATTCTTCATTCAGTGTATATTGGTTCCTTTTTCCCAGTTTACTTGTCCTTGGGTTTGCTTAATTGTTATTGTGGAAGAGTCTGAAAAGCTGTGGTTTTAAAATAATAAATGTTTCTTAATTTAAAAGTTACACATGCTCATCACAGAAAAAAAAAATTTTAGTGTTAAAAGTATAGTGAAGAGAATTAAGATTATTATCAGAAAGCCTTTCGGAGATCACCACAGTTACTGTTATTTTGGTGTTATTTCTCTCCCTGTATATGTTATTTTTCATAGTTGAGCCCATCTGGGATATACAAGTGTGTAGCCTGTCTTTTTTTTTTTTTTTTTTTTTAACTTACCTTATCATAAGCTTCTTCTTTAAAGCTTATGATAAGTCATTTAAACTATTTGTATGCATTTGTTGGGTCTTCGTTTCTGTGCGAGAGCTTCCTCTAGTTGCGGCAAGCGGGGGCCACTCTTCATTGCGGTGCGCGGGCCTCTCACTATCGTGGCCTCTCTTGTTGCGGAGCACAGGCTCCAGACGCGCAGGCTCAGTAGTTGTGGCTCATGGGCCTAGTTGCTCCGCGGCATGTGGGATCTTCCCAGACCAGGGCTTGAACCCGTGTCCCCTGCATTAGCAGGCAGATTCTCAACCACTGCACCACCAGGGAAGCCCTGTATGCATTTTTAATATTCATAATATGATGCTTCCTGTAAGTATTGCACACTTAGTCGATCTCCTATGGTTATACTTTTCATAGTTTTTGTTATTGTAAAAGAACTTATATAACAAACACCTTTGTGAATACAGATGTTTGTGTGCATGCTTGATTTCCTTAGGAGATAATTTTGTACAAATTAAATCAATAGACAGAATTTTTTACTTTAAATAAGTATTGCCCAGTTGCTTTCTTAGAAGATGCTATAGTTTATGCCTTCAGCCGGGAATTGAATGGTGCCGGGTGGTGGCAGCTGACAGTCTAGGAAGCATCGTAGCTGCTGTGGCTCAAGCTGGTTCCACGTTCAGGTCAAGGCTGTTTTCTCTGGCACGGCTGTTCTCTGCAGGACTTCAGAGTGGCCAGCAGCCAGGGGAGAAGCTTAGAGCCTTCGTCTTCACACATGCTGGAGGGAACCTCCCTCATTTCTGCCTTTATGCTTCTTCCAAGAAGTAAAAGTGAGGTGGACAGTGGGCATTGGCTCCAAGTCACTGCACTGTCCTCCCTGGCGTCCCTGGGGTCTCAGGAACTGTTACCCGCAAGAATGGAAACATACATTAGGATAGTTAAAAATGAAACACTGTTGTGAGAAACATACTATGCAGAACAGCAAAATCTACTTAAAAACAGTGGTCACAGCCATTTTAACCTGGGCACTTTGATTTGTGGGTGCCAAGTGGAGGAGGGGGTGCTGATAGCGCAGAGGATGGGCCTTAGGGAAGGGGGGGATGAAGAGCGAGGGACAAGGGCCAAGCGGGTGTGTGGGCGACGGCAGTGCCCGCGTCCTCCCTGGGCCAGTGTCCTCTGCGGGTCCTGTGCGGCGGGTCAGGCCTGACCAGCAGGTTCAGGAGAGCGGCTTCAGGCCAGGCCGGCCCCTCTCCTCGCTGCCCTGTTGGCCCTGCCCCAAGCCCCTGCAGCGACAGCGGGAGCTCTCACCAGGCAGCCCGGGATGCCTTCTCTCGAGGGGTGAGCCCTGAACTGGGGTGGGGGAACCTACTGGCCCTGGTCTCTGGGGCTGAAGGCGGCTTTGCTGTTCTTAGAACATCTAGATTTATGGCCCCTAGGGAAGCAGAGAAATCCACAGCCAGGGACGCCCGCCAGGCTTGGCGCTGCTCCCCCAGCGACCCTGGTGAAGGGAGAGGTGAGGAAGGGTCTCTGGATCTCTGCGGCAGACGGCCCAGATCCTCAGCGCCGGCACGGCCTTGCCATTGTTCGCCTCGGTGGCGGCCTGCCTGTGATCGGAGGGGTCTCATGCGAAGCTGTGTTCTTAGCCGCACGCTCTTCCCCGGGTGGGTCCACGAAGACCTGTGGGGTTGGAGCTGGGAGAGTGTCTGTCGCCCCGGGGCGAGACCTGCGTGATGTGGGTTTATAAGCCACACCCCTGACTTGGTGGCCTCGTGTCCTTGCAGGTGGTAACGTGGACCTGGAAAGCCAAGCAGAAGGGAAGAAGGAGGCGGAAGCTGATGATGTGATGAGGAGCGGCCCCCGGCCCGTCGTGCCTTACAGCTCCATGTTCTGCCTAAGCCCCACCAACCTGTGAGTCTTGTCACCAGCCCGTGCCCTGTGCCGTCCTCTTGTCCGTGGCCCATGATCCACGTGTACACGCTACCAGCGTGTGCTAGACGCGACCTGCCCCTTTACGGGTATTAATATCCTGATTGATCACCACAGCATCCCACAAAGCACACACGACTGTCACCTCACTTTGCAGATGAGGACACGAAGCCACAGGGAAGGCCGGTGTCCAGACACACAGCCCGTCCATCTCGGTGGCGGAGCTGGGATTTGAACCCAGACGGTTGGTCCCAGGGCCTTGTTCTTAACCCCCACTGCAGCCTTAGTTCACCTCTGCACACACGCACCCAGTTTACATCCATCGTGCATATCTGCTGCCCTCTGCCCACCTTCCGTCAGAGCCTGCAGGTGTGCGTCACAGTCACTCATGTGTCTGTCCACGTTTTCTCCCCTCTGTTTACGCCACCATGAGTCTCATCCACTCATCAGTCCACCTGCCTTCATTAGCTCAACCAATATTCATGTGCCAGACAGCGTTCTAGGTGCTGGGAATACGCGGTCGTGAGCAGAACGGACAAGGGCCCCGTCCGTTCTTAAGCTTACAAGCGAGTGGAGAGGCAGACAGCAGACAGGACGTTAGGGAGGAGACATGAGATGGTTCATGGAGGGAAGGGCTAAGAGGAAGCACAAAGCGGGGACTGGAGATGCGGACGGTGGGGGCTGCTGACATGAAGTGGGATTGGAACAGAGACGTGGCGGGGGTCGTGAGAGCCCACCAGGCAGAGACGCAGGCAGAGCAAAGGCGGAACCACACCACCCAGGGGGGCAGCGCAGCAGGGTCTGAGGAGCTCGTGCTCCGTCCTTTACCCACGTGTCCAGCCAGCCCTTCTGCCCTGGGCATCCAGCAGTCTTTCCACCAGCCCCCGTCATCCATCCTCCCCACGTTCCTCCTTTCAGCATACGTCTGTGGGGAGCTTGCTCTGCTAGGGGCTTGGAGTAAGATGGCAGTAGAGACGGATAAGGCCTCGGCCTCCAGCACCGACCGGGTGGTGTCCGTCAAATGAGTACAACGTGGACGGTAAAGCAGGGAGGTCTGGTGTCTTGGAGCAGGTGGGGAGAGTCAGGGGAGCCTTCCTGGAGGAGGTGAGAGATCTCAGGTGAAACCTGAAGGGTAAAGAGTTAAGATGAAGAGGGAGGAACCAGTATTCTTGGAGGGCGGAGAGAACTTAGAGTGGTCCAGAAGTGAAAGACATCAGGCTCAGAACAGCTAACAACAGTTGGATGGAAAAGCGCAGAGGTAGACAGCGCTGTTGTGTGTTCTGTGGAGAAGTAGAAGTGACACCGAGAGCCCTAAGAAGCTTGAGAGGTTGTAAACAGTTGGGGGTGAGTGGTGACTTGGTTAGACTGCACTTCAGCAGAGCCCTTTGGTGGGAAGACTGGAGACGAGACAGGGAGACCGTTTAGTAGGTGGCCGCGGTTTTCAGGTGGTGATTTGATGAGGGTAGTCAGAGTGGAGAGGTTTGGGAGCGAAATGTTTGGGGAGAAATTTTGGAGGCAGAATCTGCAGGATTTGATGGGAAATTAGATGTGGATGGGGATGGAGATGTGAAGGATGACAGCCAGGGTTTCTGCTTGACAGCTGGGGGCCCGGCCAAGCTGGGGGGTGGTGAGCACAGACCCTGTGGAGCCCGGGGCAGCTGGCAGGTGGCACATGGCCGGGGGACTTGGGGGTCTGAGCGAGGGTGGAAACTCAGCCACAAGATGGACCGGCAGCTGTTGATCAGAAGGAAAGGGGCTGGGATGGAAGAGGGCCCGAGATGGAGCGTCGTGGAAGTGGAAGGAAAAGCGTCTCAATTAGGAGGGAGAAGTGCCAGCAGGTCTCTCGGGGGCCTGGGAAGGGCAGCTCCGGGGAGTGTGCGGGCTGGAGCTGGACACCGGTGGTCGGGATGAGGAGGAGACAGGCATAAAGTCCAGTCCCTTCCAGGGACAGAGAGACGTGGGTGTCCTTGGGAACACTCCGCGTTGGCGAGAGGAGCAGGTTGGACGGGCTGGTGGGCAGCGGTTGGGCCAGCAGAGGCAGGAGGGGGGCTCCCGTGAGCACGTCCCTTGAGGTGGCAGGAGCGACGTCTGCCTCGTGTGCTCGTCCCCCAGGATCGGCTTCACTCTCCCCCTGCGGGGCCTTTGCTGGCCTCCTGGTCACTGTCTCCTGCTGAGTCGTAGCGTGTGTCAACACCCGAGCATCTGCTGTTGCTTTATGTTTACTGGTGTCTTGTTCACCACTGAGTCCCAGCCCAGAATGTGCCTGAACAGAGCAGAATGGTGGTGAGTGGAGGCGGGCAGGGGCACACACGCAGCTCTGGCGGCTCCGACGGGGGCACCGCGCCCAGCGCTGGGGCTCGAGAGGTGCCTGCTCTCCACGGGACTGTTGGTGCTCGGCCTCTTCCCCCCCCACCGCAGAGCCGGAAGCCCGTCCAGGGCACGGCAGCCCCACAGCAGGTAGACGAGCAGGCCTGGCTGGGCCCCAGTGGAACTTTATGTAGCGAACGGGCCAGACCAACTTGGCCTGCAAGCCGTGGCGGGCTGGCCCTGCTCAGGGTTTCTGCAGCCTTCCCGCCACCTACCCTCCCAGGAATCTGGTCCCCACCAGTCACCTGGCCGCTCTCTCCCGACCACAGGGACACGTCCCAGAACTCAGCTCTTCCTACGGGGAGGGGCCAGCCCAGCCCTCCGTGGGCCTTCGGTGACCCGTGCTTTGCCTTCCAGGCTCCGCCGCTTCTGCCATTACATCGTGACCATGAGGTACTTCGAGATGGTCATTCTCGTGGTCATCGCCCTGAGCAGCATTGCCCTGGCCGCTGAGGATCCTGTGCAGACAGACTCGCCCAGGAACAACGTGAGTGCTGCCACTGGGCTGTGGAGGGTCTGGGGACACAGAAGAGCGGGGACATGCCCGGGACGGGAGGGAGGGCTGCCGCTGCAGGGGTGCGCTCCCACAGGGACGCTGGCCTCCCCTCCCCTCCCCAGACCCTACCCACAGGCCCCAGGCTGACGGGTGGTCTGTTCAGGCTCCTGCCCCCGCTCGAGCTTCTGGCCTCGCCTTTGAGAAAAGCCTTTCGTTTTGGTTCCAGGTGCTGAAGTACATGGACTACATCTTCACAGGCGTCTTCACCTTTGAGATGGTGATAAAGGTGAGATGTGTGGTTGCCCTGGTGACCACAGGGCTTTGCTCATCCCCCTCGTGACTGAGATGAAGGCACGTGGCAAGTGTGCCCTGGGCGTGCACACACGTGTGGTGACATGAGGGCACATGAGCCCGCAGGTAGAGGTTGTGTCTTGTGGAGACACAAGGCCACGTTTGTTAAGGATTCGCCACAGCATCACGTCAGCCTTAGGAGAGCTCGCAAGCGCTGGCCCTGGTCTCCACTACCTGCTCATGGAGACCCTTCTCGCTGAGGGGACAGGCTTCCCTTACTGTGCGGTGTGAGCCCAGCCCATGCAGGGTGGTCTCAGCAGAGGGGGTGGCCGGGACCTCGGCTGGAGGAAGGAGAGCAGGGACAGGGCGGTGGCCTCAAGGCCCAAAGATCGCGGCAGGTGGGTGTAGAGGACTCACTAGTGTTTGATCCCAGATGGAGAATGACCGTGTTGTCGTGACCTTCGTTCCTTCTCTAGGTGTTGCCAAGTGGCCTGTGCTTTCCACACAGGTGCGTGGGCAGCGCAGCTGGTGGGGGCGGGGGGTGCCCACGTGCTGACTCAGGGTGGCTTCTGTGTACGCGAGCACTCGCTTCAGTTCTCCCCCAAATTCCTGGGGGAGGTGTTACCATTTCATTTTACGAACGAGGACACGGAGGCCCAGAGGCATTAAGACGCCGCTGCGGGAGGCGCAGAATCCAGCAGCTCTTCCTCCCGCCGCACGGGGCTGGCACTCCGAGGGTCTGGCAGGCGGCGTGCTCTGGGCAGCGTGTGCCTGCAGCCCAGCGATGGAGGAGAGACTCACTCAGGCTCCACAGGAGCTGGGGGCCAGGCAGGATCTCAGCCAGTCATGACCATGCAGGGTCATGGGGTCAAAGGCATGGAGATCCAAACACCCATTGAGGCTCTAAGAGGTCATTACCTGAGCTGTGTCCGCTCCCTTGGCAGGATGTGACCTGAGCCGTGACCCCTCCCCTGACAGGGCGTGACCTGAGCTGTGACCCCTCCCCTGACAGGGCGTGACCTGAGCTGTGACCCCTCCCCTGGCAGGACTTGACCTGAGCCGTGACCCCTTCCCTGACAGGATGTGACCTGAGCCGTGTCCCCTTTCGTGATAGGCATGATCAGGGCTGTGTCCCCTCCCCTGATGGGACGTGACATGAAGAGGCGCCCTTCCCGTGACCACGTCTCTGGGCTCTGGCTCTGCCTTTCTTTTCTGAAATATTCTGCTCATTAAAGTGTGTTGTTGCCCTAAAGATGATCGATTTGGGACTGCTGCTGCACCCTGGTGCGTACTTCCGGGACCTCTGGAATATTCTGGACTTCATTGTGGTCAGTGGGGCCCTGGTGGCGTTTGCCTTCTCGTAAGTACCCAGGTCTGCTCTGACTCTTGCTGGACTGCAGTCCGCAGAGCCGTGATGAGTGTGGGGGGTGAAGGAGGAAGGGGCCCAGTGGCCTCCATGGCGGTCTGTCGTCGGTCCCTCTGTGCCTGGGGCTGGGCTGTGGGGCTGGGAGGACCTCAAGGCTCGTTTGTCCCTGACACACCCCATGGTTCTGAAATTGGATAGGCAGGCCTCTGCTTATGGTGTCTGCCTCTCGGGTCCTTCAGAAAACTTTTCGTGCCCTGACGCGGCTGCCCTGCTTGGTCAGCCAGTGTGGGTGGGCGCAGCTGGGGGTCTCCGCCATTTTCTGTGGCTCCCTAGTGAGCGGCACTCAGCGCTGTTGTGGCTGGGCCTGGATTGGCTCCCTCAGACCCTACACGGTGGCGGGCGTGAGGCAGGCATTGGGTGCTCGGGTGGAGCAGGGGGGAGATTTGGGGCAGGTGGTGGGGGGAGATCCAGAGATAAGTAAGACCCTCGATGGACGCGGATACGGAGGGATGGGGTCACCTCTGAGCCCACAGGGAGGCCTCCTCACTGACTCTCTTCTCTTTGTCTCCTGTTGCTGGCCTCTCGGTAGGAGCTTCATGGGGTAATGCCTTCCCTCTGTCCGCACATCACAGCACGCCGCGACCCCTCGTGGGCCGTTTCATCACCACGCCTCACCTCCGCTCATTTCCCTCCACCATCTGGGCTGCATGCTGCCCGGAGCCACGTCCCCAGGGCCACATGTCCCCGCCTCACGTCTGGGGGCCGGGTTGGGGGCTGGAGCTGGGCGTGGCCCCCCCTTTGGTGAGCAGGGAATCCTGACTGAGTGCTGGAGGCTGGGCGTCTGGGCCCGGAGGGCAGTGCCCGCTCTGGGTGGGAGTGACGTGACCGTGGCTGCCAGAATGTTGGCTCTCCTGAGGCACTTTCCCACATGACTCCTCTGGAAACAGGGCGTTTTTGCTCTTTCCTTTCCACAACGCCTCCCTGAAATGCCCAGCATCTCCGACCCTCTATTGTTATAAAACAAAATTCAACTGAGTAAATCTGAAGGTCTAATTGGGTTTATTCAGTGATTCATGAAACAGGCAGTATCCCGTCTAGTAAGTAGGAAGGCTGTACGCGATGGAAGCTGTACAAAATTGAAGGCCTTTATAGAAAGGGAGCCAGGCAAGATTATTAACAAAAGAAAAGAAAGGATTGTTTCAGGCAAGGTTACCACACTGGTGCTGACCAGGGAAGTCCAGAAATTCCATTCCTGGGAAGGGCTGAAGCTGCAATTCAGTCCTGGTTCGCTCTCCTGGGGGCGAGTGGCTCCACTTTGGGCCTGTTGTTTCTTTTTATTTTTCCTTCTTCTCCTTTTTCTTCCTTTTCCTCTTTCTCCTCTCCCTCCCTCTCCCCCTCCTCTTTTTTTTTTTTTTTAACAATTCTCCCCTTCTGATCAAACTGTCATCCCAACTGAGAGATGTGATCAAAATCTTAGGTGTGTTGACTAAAAAAACATTCACAACCTAGAAGTTGAGAGTTACGTTTTATTTGGCGGACAAAGCTGAGGACTTGAGCCCGGGACACAGCGTCTCAGACAACTCTGAGGGGCGGCTCCGAAGAGGCAGGGGGTAGCCAGGATATACAGGAGTGTTTGCAACAGAGCCCAGGTAGTCGTAATATCAAAAGATGACTGTTAACTGAAGAAAACCAGGCATCTCAAGTTAAGGGATTTAGTGCTTTTCTTTATATGGGAAATGCAAGAGTCTGGGCTCATTGAATCATTCCTTTGATATGTACCTCAGCTATCTGGGCCAGTATCCTGTGCTTCTCATCCTGAGTCTCCTGAGGTGCCCCGTGGGAAGGGGGGTGGCTGACAGCTAGATGCGGGGGGCATCCTGCCTCCATCCTGAGCTCCCTCAGTGCTCACCATCCGGTGGCTGTAATGTGATGGCTTGATGGCTGCAACATCCTTCGTTTACTGATATGGCAGGCAATATTTTTTATTCACAGGCATTAGCACCACTCTTAGCTCCTGCTGTGTAGTTTTTGCAGCTTTGATCTTTGATGTGGTATCCATAGATCATGATGTGTTTGCTTAATCCCTATGACATTCACGGATCACAGTTCCAGGTTCATAATCCTTATGTTGGTCATTTTCTTTGCTGCTTTTCTGACATTCCAGTCAGAATGGAGACCGTTTACTTAGTGGTTATCAGCTACAAACGTGTATTTAAAGTTTTTGAGAGAATACGACAAACACAAACACATCAGGGGCATTATAAGCAGGATAATTCCTAATGTTTGAAGTGTACTTTGGAGCCATGGTCCCCAAGACCCAAACCAATCAAAGAAAAACCCCATGAAGAAGTCACGCATTTGAGCCAAGTAGCTGGCTCAGTGATCTTATGAAACTGATTTTCACCTTCCCCGGAAGTGTCAATCCAGGTACTGTAGGTAGTGTTGGCCACAGCATAGACAACTCCTTGCTCAGTTGAAGATAACCAAGGGCTGTCCTATTATTAGGACCAACTTTGACCAGAGAGTCTAAGGATATTTGCAGGGGAATCTGCAATGTCTTCAAGAGTTAAGGAGAGGTTTCTGATCATATCTTGTGCATATTTACTCCTAACCTAACTCCTTGTGCATATTTACTTGAAACCAAGTGATGGATTTATTCACAGCGTTTGCTACGTTTACCCATTTAAGCCAGGGATCAGTCAGGTTTTTAGTGTATGTGGGAGTAGAATCTCCTCCCCTGAAATAAAGAGCCTTCCTAAATGCCTTGCAAAGATGGGTGCTGCTGGTGGGGTCTCCTAGTGAGTGGAGACAAGTCTGATCTAGATAGTCGGGATAGGTCAGAATCTTTGGTGACGAATCCAGCAGTCTGAAAGGCTAACCCCATTAGTAATGGTCTGGGAGATAAAGATGAGGGTGTGATCTTTCCGTGCCAACGCGGGAGTAATGGACAGGAAAAGGAGAGTTTCACGATTGAAGTGTAAAGTCATGATCTGTCATCTTGGGCCGAAGCAGTCTACGTCCACGTCAGCTACTTTTCTTCCTCTCAATTCGATTCGGAGGTCTCCAGCATTTGTACAGGATGAGATGGGGGTTTTTGGTTTTGTTTTGAAGGATGGCTGAGGCTCTGGGTTCCCACAGAGGGAGGGGGTGGGGAAAGGCAGGCAGGGAGGTGGCCTCATCCCTGAGGGAGGCTCGGAAATGGATTTTCTCTGTGACATGTGGGTGGCAGGTGAGGTGAGGTAAGTGGGGGCAGCACGGAGGGAGCTGGTCCTCGCCTCAGCCAGCCTGGCGGTGCAGAGTCCCTGGGCAGGGCAGCAGGACTGAGGCGGCCCCAGCTTCACCGCGCTGGGGACCTGGGAGCTGTCCAGCATGGAGCCTGCTGAAACCAGCAGGGGCTTGGCCTGCAGGAGGCTCTCCCAGGGGCCCTCTGTGGCCCGCTGCCCCTCTCTGCTCCAGGGCTTGAGAGACCAGTGTAGGGGATCAGACCAGAGAAGGGAATGCGGGGGCTTCTTCAGCTGCGAAATGTTTATCCAAGGTTCAAGTCCCTGAAGTTTACTGCCATCTGGGTAGTGAGAAGGACGTGGTGCAGTCCCTTCCAGGGAGATTTCAGGGCAATCGTTGTTCTGACTGATTTCAAATCAGAGAGGTGGGAGAATATTGGAAACATTAGTTTGGTAAGTCATAGCCAGATATTTGAGGAAACTGGAAGAATTCAGGATCCAGCTCAGTTTACAGGTATATAACAAAACCTTAAAGATAATTATTAGGATTAGAATCTAATATCTCTAAAGGGACAAACATTTTTTTCTCTCTACAATACCCCCACTTTTTTTACCAAAGATAATCACAGTAAAACTAATTTGTTTGTATTAAACTTGGCCTGATTATTTGTATAAGTGCAGCGAGAAGAGTGGCTGATCATTTAAGTTCTTTTTAAGGCTGCTTTGTTACAAATTTTCGTAAGGAGTCTCAGACTGAACTCTCAAAAGCCTTCAAAGCCAGGAAACCAAACCAAGGACATGGCCATCAGATTTGACCTGCAATACCTTTTCAGTCAAAGCCCAGCCCCGGCTGGGGCTGCAGTCCTGGCGCGGCCTCCCCGCTTTATTCCCACTGGGGGTCTCAGCATGGTGTCTGGAGGAAGCTGGTGTCGGGGTGGGTGGGAGTGCTGAACGACATGGCCCGGGGGGGAGGGGCTCTTCCCATCCAGAAGCTCAGCTCTCCTTGGACACCAGGTGCTGCTGACCTGGCCCCGGCCCTTGTCCACTCTGAGGAGGCCTTGGCAGGCAGCCCGTAGGGGTAGATGCACTGGCTTGTGGTGCCTGCAGGGCCGAGGCTGCCCTGTCCCCGGGTCCTCTGGGCACAGGAGTGCACCCTGCCTGTCTACATGGGTGGCTTCTCCCTTCTAGAGGCTCCAAAGGGAAAGACATCAACACCATCAAGTCCCTGAGGGTCCTGCGTGTGCTGCGGCCGCTCAAGACCATCAAGCGGCTGCCCAAGCTCAAGGTGCGAGTCTGGAGTGGGGCCTCGGGGGGGGGCGGTGTGTGTGCTCATGTGTGCGTGTGGGCACACGTGCACATGTAGATTGTGTGTGTGTGTGCCTGCATGTGCACATGTGTACATGTAGGTGTGTGTTGTGGGGTGCACCTGTGTAACTGGCCTGGGGATGAGCGGAGCTGAGGGGAGGCCCCACACTCGGGAGGCCCTGTGTCGCATGCGTGGGGCGGGCTCTCAGCTCTCTGACCCTCCCCGAGGGGGCTCATTCTCCGCAGTGTCCTTTACGGCTTCTCTTCCTCAACCCAGGGGCACCCGATGGGACAGCGGGTTTCATCAGCAGCTGTAGTGCAGGGGGAAGGGCTGCGGAGAGAGGTGGGCTCACAGGGAGATGCGGGGAGGGCAGGGGTTCCCTGAAGTGTGGGTGTGGCTTTAGAATTGTGCTACAATCTAATTGTTGCTGAGCTTGTACTTAAACTCACTCAATCCTCCAAGACTTTGCGCAGTAGTGTTAGGAGCAGCTTGGACACGCGGGCCGTGGAGACACGAAGCGATGTGGGATTACAGCAGGCAGTTTGCTTAGAGCCGTGTGTGAAGGGGCGGCTCTGGGGGTGATGGAGGCTCCAGGGCTGGATGGGCAGGGTCTGCGCTGCCAAGGCAGCTGCTTGTGTCTGGAGTGTGCCAGGTGGGGTCTCGGGAGATGGTTGTGGATCTGCCGTTGTGCACAGCCAGCAGGAACCAGGGCCAGGGCGGCAGGGAAAGGTTCACTGGAGAACAGCGAGAGCCCCTGAGAGGAGGCCCGGGCAGTGGTAACAGACGGGAGTCACCTCTGGTTCGTGGACATGCCCCACGTCCCTGTCCTGAGCTGGCCTCCGCATCACCGCTTCCGCATCCCACTTCCCACCAATGGGCAGGGGCCAGGCATGGTCCTCGGCCCGGCCCCGCCCCTCCCCTCCACGTCAGCCCATGGCCCGGCAGAGTGGCCTAAGCCCGGCCTCAGCGGCAGGTCCCCCTCGGCACCTGGCCCCCCCACCTGCGCCGCCTTCTCCAGCCCCTCCTGCCCGCCGCATCCAGTCCAGGGTCACCCTTCTAGAGGAGGACAGCGCAGGCAGCTCCCACACACGCCACTGGCCCGGTCCAGACCCTTGCGGTGGCCACGGGCCTGGGCCCCGCCCCTCATGGCTCCACCCTCCCCCAGGCGGTGTTTGACTGTGTGGTGAACTCCCTGAAGAACGTCCTCAACATCCTGATTGTCTACATGCTCTTCATGTTCATATTTGCGGTCATCGCGGTGCAGCTCTTCAAGGGGAAGTTTTTCTACTGCACCGACGAGTCCAAGGAGCTGGAGCGGGACTGCAGGTAAACTGGGCAGGGCGGCCCCTCTGTCCCCAGTGCCACACCTCCTGGGCAGGACAGGCCCTTCCTGCCCACACACCTAGGGAGCTCAGCGTGGCCACTGCCGGGTGCGCTGTCAGCCCGCGAGATCTAGGCTGGGCCCAAAGGTCAGAGGGCCGCCCCGGGGTTGGAGGCACTTCCCCGTCCCCCTGAGGCCTTGGGCCCCAGCAGAGCAGACAGGAGAGGCGCCCTCAGGGAGGAGCGAGGGGGAGGGTGGTGCCGTGTGGATGCCGTCCTGGACACTGCACGTAAACGGAATCATGTGATCTGGGGTCTTGTGTGCCCCACTTCTACCACTGGTGCTGTGGAGGTGCCTCCTGCTGTGGCCTGTGCAGTGCTTCGTCCCCTTTAATGGTCAGATGTTATTCCTTCTTAAGTTACACCTCACTGTACTGATCCATTTCATTTATCTGTTGGTGGACATTTTGGTTGTTTCCACATTTTGGCTGTTGTGGTTACTTCTGCTTTGAACATGTGTACAACTTTTTCTGTGGATAGGTGTTTTCATTTCTCTCGAGTGTAAACGTAGAAGTGAGATTGCTGGGTCACATGGTGATTCTCTTTATCAGTTTCAGGAACTGCCAGACTGTTTTCCAAAGTGGCTGAACCATTTTGTATTCCCACCAGCAGTGTCTGGGAGTTCCGATTTCTCCACATCCTTGCCAATACTTGTTATTTTCCTTTTTAAAAATGTAATTATAGCCGTGCTAGTGGGTATAAAGTGGTATCTCATTGTGGTTTGATTTGCATTTCCCTGATGATTCACGATGTGGAGCCTCTTTTCATGTGCATATTGACCATTTGTATGTCTTCTTTGCAAAAATGTCTATTCAGATCTTTTTCCCATTTTTAAAATTAGGTTGTTCGTCCTTTTTATAACCGATTGTAATTGTTCTTAATATAGCCCTGATACAAGTCCCTTATCAGATAGATGATTTTCAATATTTTGTCCCATTCTGTGTGTTGATGATGTCCTTTGAAGCACAAAAAAAGCTTTCAATTTTGATGAAGTCCAATTTATCTGTTCTTTTCGGAGGCCCCCTGTGTTTTCTTCTAAGAGTCTTATAGTGTTAGCTCTTACATTTAGGTCTTTGATCCATTTGGAGCTAATTTGTATACATGGAGTGAGGTGGGACCCACATTCATTTTCTTACCTATAGATACCCAGTGGTTTCAGCACCAGCTGTTGAAAAGACCGTTCCTTCTCCACTGAATGGATAACCCTTTTCAAAATTCAGTTGACCGCAGACACAGGGGTTTATTTGGATCCTTTGTCTTTAACCTCTGACTTCCTCTGTGTTCCCACTCCCAGGGGCCAGTATTTGGATTATGAGAAGGAGGAGGTGGAAGCTCAGCCGCGGCAGTGGAAGAAATACGACTTCCACTACGACAACGTGCTCTGGGCCCTGCTGACGCTGTTCACAGTGTCCACGGGGGAAGGGTGGCCCATGTGAGTGCCCCCCTGGCTGGTCAGGCTAGAGCAGAGGGGCAGCCAGAGCGGGGAGCTCAGACTCTGCGTCCGTCACTAAGCAAATACCCCCCAGGCTCTTGTACTTACCGGGTGAGCCATGGCCCTGCCCTTCAAGAGCGGGCAGCCTGGGGAGCAGGAGGAGATTAAGCCAAGAGCACAGCATCGTGACCTCCTGAAAATCCTTGTTTAGTGGCTGGGGGCCGGGGGGAAGATGGGCCCTTTGGCGTCTCCCTGTGCTGGCCTCTGGCCGCAGTTAAGGGGAGCCCAAGGGGTGCGTGTGTTCAGTGCCACACTGGATGGCAGGGGCTTCCTTTGGGGCTGAGAAGACCACCCTTCAGAAGGTAGGATCGATGCTCTGCCAGGATACCCTGCTCAGCCCAAGGCTTTCTGGCAACAGGTGAAGCTGGGTGTGGGCAGGTTACCTGGTGTGAGGTGGGAGAGAGCCAGGCAGCGCAGGACTGCTGGACCTCTCCCACCTCTCCTCCGGGGGATAGGACCTCAGGCACACTGAGGCATCCTCTAGGAGGTCCCCCCAATAGCCCTGCGTATAAGCCCTACTGGCGGGACAGGCCCCCGCTGGGAGCCACGGCCATCCTGAGGAGCAGGCCCGGCCCGCACATGGCATCGCCTCTGGGCTCAGCCGCAGAAGCCTCACCTGTGACACGGGTCTCGTCTTTCCCGGGCCATGTCCTCCTGGGCTCCCCTGATGCTTGGCGTTGGTTCTTGGCCCAGGGTGCTGAAACACTCGGTGGACGCCACGTATGAGGAGCAGGGCCCGAGCCCTGGGTACCGCATGGAGCTGTCCATCTTCTACGTGGTCTACTTCGTGGTCTTCCCCTTCTTTTTCGTCAACATCTTTGTGGCCTTGATCATCATCACCTTCCAGGAGCAGGGGGACAAGGTCATGTCTGAATGCAGCCTGGAGAAGAACGAGGTAGGCGACTCCCCTCCCACTCCATCTCCTCGCGGGCTCTCCAATGGGCAGTGTAGGCAGGGGCCCTGGGCTCCCCTTCTGTGTGGGAACCACTGGCCAGCACAGGGCAGGGAGGGCTGCCCGGAGGAGGCCTTCTGGACGAGGGCGGGGGCTGTGCAGGGGCTCCGCAGGGTCCAAGCTCCCCCTGCTGCTTCCTTCCTGTGCAGAGGGCTTGCATCGACTTCGCCATCAGCGCCAAACCCCTGACGCGGTGCATGCCCCAGAACAAGCAGTCGCTCCAGTACAAGACGTGGACGTTCGTGGTCTCGCCGCCCTTCGAGTATTTCATCATGGCTATGATAGCCCTGAACACTGTGGTGCTGATGATGAAGGTGCGTGGGGCCTGCGTGGTGGATCCCGGCGCCCGTGGGGCGGGAACCCGACTCCAGCCTGGCGGAGGGTGGGCCTCCTCCTGGGGTACGCGCGGGAGCGGGCGTCGCCCCAAGTGCTGGTCAGCTCAGGGTGCCTGCGCAACGCTGGGCCCCCAGTCGTCCGTGGGCTGAGATCGTGAGAAGGTTCTGGGAGACAAGGGGAACCGGGAGGGGGTCCCCGTGCAGCAGGCATGTGTGACAGGAAGTCATCGTGGGCCCCGTGGGGCGTCTCAGGGCAGCCAGGCCTGGGGCCAACGGTACCTCTTCCCCGGGCAGTTCTATGACGCGCCCTACGAGTACGAGCTGATGTTGAAGTGTCTGAACATCGTGTTCACGTCCATGTTCTCCATGGAGTGCGTGCTCAAGATCATCGCCTTCGGGGTGCTGGTACGTGCCTTGACCCCTCCTGGCCTTTAGGTGTCTGCATTCTGGCTCCCCCTCTTCAGGGGACCTTCGGAGGCCCACCGTTTGGAGCTGGGGATTCCCTGAACCCCCAGAACACATGTGACCCCGGAGGGGCCTCAGGGAGGGGGCTGCCGGGGTCTGCCCGCACCTCTGCCCCCGCCCTGCTCCTGGAAGCGGGTGGGGCCGGGCTCCTTCCCTCTGGATGCGTGGCCTTGTGCTCTCCCACCTGAGGCGGCGCATCTGTCCACTCACCGCCTTCTTGACTAGAGGCCACCTCCTGCAGCTCCTTGTCTGGCAGAGCCCTCACCGGCCCCAGCACTAACTGCCCTTCTTTCTCTCCAGAACTATTTCAGAGACGCCTGGAACGTCTTTGACTTTGTCACTGTGTTGGGAAGTATTACTGATATTTTAGTAACAGAGATAGCGGTAAGTAGCATCTCCTGCCCCCGCAGGGCCCCAAGTGGTTTCCTTCCAGAGGTGTTCCCTCACTGAGCCTCCAGGCCCTGATGGTGTTAGCTCCTCCTCCGGAGCAGAATTCCCCACGAGCTCTGGAGATGGAAGCTCCTCTCCAGAGGCGAGTGTGGGGATGAGTTTGTGGGGTGGGTGTCCTCTCGGCAAATGCTTTTTCTTGGATAAGAAATTGGTTCCCAGGAGGTCTTCCAGGCTGGTGGCCTGAGAATCACCTGGGAGCTCCATGGTAACAAGTGACCAGGAAGATAAGGATCTTCTAAATTTGTGGGTATCTAATGCGTACACATCTAACAACTGGTGCCAAAAAGATACAAACTGAAACCAGTAAGAGTTTAGAATATTTTAAAGTATTAGGTTTGTTTTACATATACGTGGGGTGTGTGTGTGTGTGTGTGTGTGTGTACACATGCTGGAGATTCTTATTCTTACTAAAATACATGGATTATATCTAAAAACGGACTGAGGGCTAGAACATGAACTTGTCTCAACAAATTTGAAAGAATCTGAGTCATAAAGCGGTATTCTTTAAGCACAACACGTTAAGTTAGAATTAAATGGCAAAAACCACATTTATCTTTCTTAGGTTGAATTCTCTAGGAACAGACACCAAGGCGAGGGTTCTTGTAAAAGTTATGTCTTAGGACATGTTCTGAGGCAGAACCCGTGGAGAGAAGTTTGGGGAGGTGGATGGGGAGAGAAGGACCAGAGGTGCCGGTGAATCGGGTCATCCCCCAGGGGCTCTGGAGACAGGGTGGGTCACACCTCAGAGCTGCAGAGTTCTTACCTCTGTGCACACCAGTCCTCGGCTAAAGGCTGTGCCCGGGGTGTCGATTCCCAGACACCCGAGTGCCCCGAGGGCAGGCGAAGCAAGCTCTGGCCGCCTGCGCTGCTGCGGGCGAAGGGCCGCGTGCAGGGTGGGGGCATCTGCTCGCAGCCCTGGCTCAACCTGGCTCTGCCCACACCTCACGTCGGGTCCCTTTGCTGTCTTCAGGGTGGTGCTAGTCACGACTTCTGGGAGAAGAGGGTTGATAGGAGGAGCAGGGCACCTGCTGCTGTGCTGGGGATTTGCGTCATCGCTGGGGTCCCCTCACCTGTGGCCAGCCCTCTGCTGCTCTGGTTGCTGGTCTTGCCAGGTGACCCAGCCCTCTGTGCTGTGCGGACCGGGCCCTGCTTGCCATACCCTGTGTGGCTCTGGCTGCTGTGATGGTCCAGGCACAGTTCAGACTGGTCCCAGGAACCTCTAGAAAGTCCCCGGGGGCCCCTGATTTCCAGACAGACCTCCCTGCCCCTGTGCAGGGGCAGCTCTGCCCTTCACACCCTGGCCAGCGTGGAAACTCTGGGGAACCCAGAGCGACAGGAGCCACCACGGCCTTCCTGTGTCGCACAGTGGAAGTGGTCTCCAGCCTGTTTGAGTCAGGACCCCGAGATGCGCCTAGCCTGAATTTGTGGGGATGGTGACACAAAGTCCCAGCGGGCTGCTGGAGTCATGGTGACAGGGGCCACCTCCGCTTTGGCCCCTTGCTTCCTGGATCCATGCGGTTTACCGGTCGGGCACCCAGTATGTCTGTTGGCCGTCAGTTCATTCTGAAGTGCAGCACCGCAAACCCGCTGAGGTGCCCCACCAGGCCAGCTCTCTTCTGTGCCTGTAAGAGGCCAGCTCAGCGTTTTATCAGAGCGACACCTACTGAGTGATGTGGAGTGTGACATGCCGGTGGGTCCTGGGTCTCCTGCTCCTTTGCCCGCCCTCCGCTTGCTCTGAGTTGATGGCATGTGGCATCGCCTGTTGGTAAATCTCTGACGCTAGTGCATCAGCAGAGGCAGGCCTGCACCCAAGATATGAGTGATCCCCGTTGAGACAAATCACTGTTGTTTCCGGGTGAAAGGTTCTCAGGTAGGCAACTTACCACCAAGTGGCTGAGTGACAGCTCCAGGCGTGGTTCCCTGTAGGGGCCTAAAGGTGGTCTCTGCTCACAGCGAGTTGGTGTTCAGTAGTGGCCGTGGCTGGATCAGCCTTGCCAGGCACAGCCGTCATCCCAGCCGTCACGGTCACTGCCTTTGTGGGTCTGCCGTGCGAGCGGGGGCTGGGAGGACGGCGGCTTGCTGGCATCTGTTGTCCACACAGCCTAAGGCGCATGGGGTTTTCGTGTCCCTACGGCTGTAGGTGTCCGGGGTGGACGTTAACATGTGATGCCTAGACCTGCACATGGTGCCCATTCCCACGTCCAGAGGTGGCCTCTGCCACAAACTTTGTTCCCTCCAGAGGCCTGACCAAGCTGTAGCCTTTGCCTAGGACCCTGTGGTCCTTACCACCAGCAACTTCACGCACACACACACACGCACACACACGCACTGTGGCGGCTCGGGCACATCACCAGAGCTCTGCCTCACCACTGTCTTTCAGGCCGACGCTGCCTGGGGCTCTGGTGCGACCTGCACCAGTATATTAAGCCAGACCCTCCATAACCAGGTTGGAGTTTTCCCTCGACTTTTAGTGATCATCCCATGATGTGCTGGGGAGGGGTGAGCTGAGGAAGAGACAGTGGTGCCACAGAGGCGAGCGGTGTGGGGCCAGGCCAGCCATCGTGTGACGGTGCCCTCTAGTCTTGCCCAGGTGTGGCCCCGGATGTAGCACTTCCACGGTGCACTGGGTTGTTGCTGGGCTGGTGGCACACGGCCCATGAAGACGAGCCGTCTATGGATGAAATCCAGAATAATCTAAAACGAATTAAATGTGAGATTGCTCAAGTAAGTTTGCTGCGTTTCATTACGGCGCCAGCAGTCCTGACAAACCTAACAAGGTACGCGTGCAGGACCTCTTTGTGGAAAATTACTAAACTTTATTGGAAGATGCTAAACAAGACTTGAATAGATGGAGTTATACCTTATGTTAATTAATAAGTAGTGTCAGTGTCATAGAGATGACAGTTTCTCCCAATTGATCTGTAGATTCAATGCAATTTCAATAAAAACACCAATGATTTTGTTTTTCTTTTTGTTTGTTTGTCTCTTTGTTTTGGAATTTGACAAGCTGCTTCTAAAATTTATAAGGAAGAGCAAAGGCTCCCAAATAGCCAAGATACTTAATTGTAAGAAGGTGCTTCTGGGGTGCCGTGCCAGGGAGGCGACTTCCTGCAAAGCTGTAGCAGTTTAAACTGTGTGGAGTAGCCCAAGAGCCTGGAATCAAACCCACTCGCGTGTGGAAACTCGGTGTGTGACCGTCTGTGGGCGTAACTGATAATTAGTACAGGGAAAAAGAGGAATTGGATCTTGGTTCGCACCATTCACAAAAATACTGCAAATGGATGAAAAGACTTAAATATAAGAGACAAAAACTTTAAAACTCTTAGAAGAAAATACAAGAGATTATTTTTAAGACCTTGCGATAAGGAGTGATTTGTTAAGCAAAATATATATAAAGCACCAGCCATAACTGGAAAAAAATTGTATAACATAAAGTTTCTGTGTATCAAAAGGAGGAAGGCCAATCCATGAACAGGGGAAGGATATTTGCATCACATTCCTTCATTTATACACGTTAAAACATTTATGCAGTGCCTGTCATGTGCTAAGCACTATTCTAAGTGCTGGGACAAAAGATGAAAGTCCCCGCTCATTCTAATGGGAAAGACACATGGTGTCAGACAGTGACCAGGGAGAAGGCAAAGCAGAGGGGGTGTGAGACACTGGGGAGCCGTGATTGTGTGTCACTGAGATGGCGACCCCAGGTCAGGAAGTCTGGGCTTGCAAGGAATCCGAGCAGGTGACAGCTGGGGGGCAGCGAGTGCAGAGACCCCCCAGGGGTGAAGGAAGGGTGGGCGCTGTGGCTGCACAGTGAAGACCTTGCAGTCGGTAAACCTTGGCTTTTCTTTTGAGTGAGATGGGAGGGTTTGGAGGGTTCTGTGAGGAGGACTGACACGATCTGGCGTTTAAGACCACAGCCCTGGCAGCTTTGTTGAGAACATTGTGCAGGGCACAGGCAGAGGCAGCGAGACCAGTCAGGGCTGTCTTAGCCGGGTTCCCCCAGAAACAGACCC
Organism: Eubalaena glacialis; assembly: GCF_028564815.1. Lineage (NCBI taxonomy): Eukaryota > Metazoa > Chordata > Mammalia > Artiodactyla > Balaenidae > Eubalaena > Eubalaena glacialis. Next base: position 806,239 of record NC_083724.1, on the reverse strand, counting down.
TGAGACAAGAATGTGGTGCAAGTCGTTCATCTGGAAGCGAGCGGAGAGGCAGGCAGCCCGGGAAAGGCGCTATCAAGTCAGCTACCGTTACTACCCCGGGGCTCTCCCAGCAGCCGCTGTCTGCCGTGGGTTGAAGGCTGCTGGGGAGAGGGGGCCAGAGAATTATTTTTTCAGCCATTCACCCTTCATTAAGGTTAGGGCCTGGGTATTGTGTCCTGGCCTGGGAAAGCTCTCAGAAACAAAGATGTAAGTGCTGACAACTGGGTGGTGGGCCTTGGAGGATGTGTGTGTGGCCGAGCGTTACTGCTGTGAGCCAGGAGAGGAGCTGGGAGCTGGGATGCGGTCAGACATGGTCAAGTTCTGGGTGTAATTTCAAGGCAGAGCTGCAGATGGGTCGGACGTGGGTGTGAAAGATGAGGCAAGGATGGCATCAAACTTTGTCGTCTGAGCACTTGGAGAAGTGGATTGTCATTCACTGAAAAGGGAGGGAATTGTGAGGAACAGGTTTGCTGAGGACGGTCCAGCTGCACTTTGTCCGTGTTAGAGTTCAGTCCTGCTGTCCTCCCAGGAGTCGTCCAGCGGGCAGCCGGAGGAGACTCGGGCCAGTGACGTAAGGCTAGGAATCGTGAGCCTGTAAGATGAGACGGGATGAGATCCGTGGAGGAGAAGAGCGTGAGGCCAGCATGTAGTGAGCAAGGCTGGAGGGCGGAGGCCTTCCAGGCTCGCCGTGGAGGTTAGGGTCCAGAACGTGCAAGGCTCTTCCGGGAGCAGGAGGTGCGGTGGGGCATCTTACAAAATAGAAAACACAAATGGCCACAGAAAGATACTCAACCTTGCTTGTAATCAAAGAAATACAAAGTGAAACGGCACTGAGATGCCGTTCCACACCCAGCGTTTGTCAAACAGAAACCCTGAGGTTGCCGGCTGTAGGCGAGGGTGTCGGTCGGCGCGGCCTCTCTGGAGGGGTGGGCGTGTGTGCTCCGGCACCCTCCCAGGTGCAGATGCCCAGGGTGCCTGGCAAAGGAACCTGGAGACGTTTTCACGCGGACGTTCGTGGCAGCGTTGTTCGCAGCAGCAGAAGTGGTTCATTGGCACAGTGAATGGCACCCTTATCAAGAGGATGCGTCTCAAAATCGGTGTTTGCTCGGAGTCAGAGCACAAGTTTGCCTGAGCCCAAGAGGGCTACGTACAGTCTAATCCCGTCACAGAGTTAAGGACAGGCAAGTATAAACGCATTTTAAGAGTTTGAGGTAAAACAGTGAAGAAAAGCAATTATTGACAAGAATTAAGGTTAGTTACTACGTCTGGGGAAGAGAGAGACGGGAAGGGCTTCCAAAGTAATGGTGACATTCTGTTTTTTAAGCTGGATGATGAATATATGGATATTTTATTACCTTTATTTAAAATACGTGTGTGTACATATACTTGCACGTATTCTTTTGTTTATGTGAGATGTTTCATGGTTTTGAAAAGTTAGTGATCTCAATAATCCAGGCAAAAAGCTGAAAGCTGCCATTTTAACAAAAAAGCAAGATTATTTGTTCCACCGGCTGCTGGCCTTGCAGCACTGCCCGGGCGCTGCCCCTTTGCTGTGCACCTCTTCTCACCCAGAAATAGTTCCCCAGTGTGGTTTCTGCCAGGCGCTCCACCTCCTTGGCCACAGGAGTCTTTATGCCCCAGATAAAGGCATCCAGACACTGGGCTCCCAACTGCAAGGACACAGCCCTGGGGGTCTGGGCGTGTGTGTGCCCCCTCGGCAGAGGGGTGACGGCTGGGAGGGCACCCACAGGAGGGGCAGGCAGGGGTGCCCGGCTGATGTCGCAGACGCGCTGTCTCCCAGGGGCACCTCCCCACAGAGAGGCCCCTCAGCTGCTGGAAACTCGAGGGAGGGCGGCTTGCAGATGTTCGAGAACTTAATCCCAGCAAGACCTCCAGGGTAGCCACCACCAATCCTGGACGCCCAGCAGGGCTGGCGGGAGGGCTGAGAAGCTGCTTGGTTTGAAAGCTCAGCTGCCCCGGCCACTAGTGATTTCAGAGGGCAGTCTTCACCCTGTGCTGCCTGGAGGAGGAAAGGTGAAAGGAAGCCGTCTTGTGGATTTCGGTGTCTTTTTTTCTTTCTCCATTGTAGTCACTTCATATGTTACTTTGTGGATGCACTTTTTTTTTCCTTAGGCAAAAATATGAGTGTCAGTTCCCACCCCCCGACTTAAAAATCACCATAGAGCAACAGTCTTAACCAGGGTCACGTAGAGAACACATTCTAAGCAAGCATAAAACTGACATTGATTTCTTTGCCTGGAAATAAAAAAATAAGTGTCTGTGAGTCATCTTTGGATTTGCATTACAAACAGAAATGCAAATGATGCCCCCGTCTGCATAACCTACAGATTTCAAAAATGTGTTTTGATTTGGTACATTTTAAGCAAAATACGCAAAGTTTACCAAAACCCTAAACATTTCCAGTGAAGTATTCAGAGTTTGAGTTTTGCTTGTGTTGGTGACTCATTTTCTCTTCTGTTTTCTGTTCCTGCTCTTGACTTACCCGCACCTCCCGCCGACTCACGTCGCCGCCAACACGCAACGCGGAACCGCGTGTCTGTCTGTGTGTTGTGCACCTGCTGCTCAAACGCCCCCATTTGTCAATAATGTGCAAATGTCCGCCCATGAAAACATCACGTGTAGGAAACGGTTGGTTTCATGACTTTAAATGGTTCTTAAAGCTCCTCGCTTTGCTTGCTCTGGCCCCCTCTCTCCTGCTTCCTGTCACCCCGCGCCACTGCCCTCCTGGGCTCAGAGCCCAGCTGCACCCGCCCCTCTGGCCTCTCACGCACTCTCCCGGCTCCTGGGGTCCAGCAGGGGCCTATGAGGGCCCCCCAGGGACCATCTGACCACAGGAACTGGCCTTGGGCTGAGAGAGGAGCTAGGGGCTTCTGAGTGAGAGGCAGGTAAGTGATGAGACGGGCTCAGAATTGGGGAGGTTTTGCAGGGTGTGAGTTCGGACCTGATCCCCGAAAAGTCCATGGCTTCTGCTGCACGGTCGTCTCCCTTCTGCTCTGTCTCCACCGGCAGACCCAGTGGCCTCGGACAAGGTCTCCTGTAGGGTCCTTCCTGGATGTATCTTCCGTGGGGGCCTGGCTGGGGGGCACCAGGCTGAGGGGTTGGCCTGAGTAGAAAGAGGGGCTCTGCCCCGGGAGGGAGTAGAGGGCTGGGCCTTCATCCAGCGTCGCTGATTCTCGTGTGCCCTGGTCAGCGAGCTTGTGTGGAGCCCGTGCAGGTGGTGTGGACGGAGCCTCCTTCCGGGTGAGGGGGCAGAGAAGACGCTGGGAGCACAGTGAGCTGAGGCCATGACTGCAAGTCCATGCAGAGTAGCAGATTCCGAGATTCCTGCTACAGAAAGCGAATGCTTGTGATAAAGGGTTTCACAATCGGAGGAGAAAAGCTTGAGTTTTGAGAAAAGGCTGTTTGATGCTGCAGAAACACCAGGCCACATCTTTCGCACAGGCTCTGCTCACGGCCCCAGGCCTCTGCTCAGCCCTTCCCGTCCACCCACTCTGTGCCCTCCTCTGCCTTCGTGTCAGCGGCCAGGATACTGTGCGTGTGTGGGCTTTCTCCACAGGCTTTCTCTCCTTTCTCTCCGTCTCTCCCCCGTCGTCGGTCCCCTTGAGAGCGAAGCTGAGTAGGAGAGCGGCTTGTCCCACGCTCTGCTGCACCTCATCCCTGGCACGTGTGTGGTCCCCCGACACGTGCACAGTGTGGGGGGGGGGGGCGCCTCATTGTGCTGTGACTCTGACCAGAGGCAGTGATGCGCTTGGATGCAGGAGACGTGGGCCTCGGCCTGGGCTCCGTTTGCCTCTGTGGTGGCGCTTCAGTGCTCAGTGCACCGTAAGTTCCTTTTCTCAGGGGTTCCTCGCCCCCGGGCATGATGTCCTAACGCCTCCATCGTGCGGCGGTGGAAGCTGGCGCTCAGTGGAGCTGGGGACCAGTGTCCCCTCAGCGTAAATCAGCTCCGTGTTGAGGGCTGTGAAGCTGACCTTTCCTGGCTCAGAGGCAGGGGCCATAAGGAGGGGCCTGGCTTGGAAGCAGGTGGCGTTGCTCGTGGGTGCAGCAGAAACCATGGACTCTGGGGGGTCGGGGCAGCTTGCATCCGCCTCCAGGGGGTTGGCTGAGGCCAGGGGTGACGGTGCTCAGCCAGGGGGAGGCCGCTGTGTGCTTGCTGCCCCTGCCGTCCCGCATGCAGTCTGCATGGTGGTGTGTGGCGGCTCGCGCCCGGCTGCAGCCGTGGTGCGCTCAGCCTGTCACACTGTGCTTGCGACATCTGTGGCCGCCGTCACCTCTGCCCTCACGGCTCTCTAGGGCTGTCCGTCTGTTGACACCTGCACCCTCTCCTACGTGCCCGTGGAGCCCCGAGAGAGAAGCCGGGGAGGAGGGGTGGGACCTGGGTCTCAACAGAAAGTAAGAAGGGGCTGCGTTCACGCATCCAGTAACTGGAACGAACAGCACCTTCCGCTGCCCGCTGTGGCATCCGTCTCTTCCTTCTTACCCAGAAGCTTATATTTCCCCCCAGTATTTTCAGGAAATCTTGTCTGTCCCAACCGTCTGAGCAAATTGCTTTGGTCTTGGCCCCTCCAGACCCACCTGCGCAGGTGGTTTGAAAGCAGACACCCCTGAGGTGGCAGCTCCCCCCTTGCTGTGCTTTACTGTCTTGTACAAAGGGTCCCCTGGCACCGTAGGCAGTCCCCCCTTCCATCCCTGTTCCCGTCCTCCTGATGCGACTGGCTCACCTGAGAGTCCTCAGGGCCCGCGGGGCTCAGGTAGAGAGTGTGGGTATGTCTCATCCGTCCTGTCTACCCCTGAGGTTCTCTTGCCCCAGCATGAGCCGGTGAGGGAGCTGCAGGGAAACGAGTACACCCTCCAGGGTCACACCCCGAGGTCCACTTTTGCCTTCTTGCTGATCTGGACCACAGTCGCCCCTCCTCTTGCCTGCCAACTGCCCCCTCTCCCTGTGGCACTGTCCAAAACCTGGGAGCCGTCCCCCAGGGTAGCTGTAAGTCCCTCGCCAGCAGAGACAGTCCAGAGTCCCTGGTGGGAAGCAAAGAAGCCAGCTCCTGAGACAGGCAGTGGAGGGGCGGAGTGAGGCCCGTCTCTCCACTGACGCCTCGTCCCAGCCAAGGCCAGATGGGCAGCCCTGGAGGGAGGACGCGGCTCTGCCCAGGCCCTGCCGCCTCCTGCGTGAGCTCTGCCGCTGCACCTGTGCTCTCTTTTCTCTGTATTTGACCACTGCATCTGGCAGCACAATGTGTCTAGCCTGAGCTGCTTGCATCTTTTAAGGCAGCCAAGTGTGGGGAAGCTGCCCTCAGGCTGCGCGTGGGCACCTGGTCTCCAAGCAGACGGGCAGGAAGCCGCCCGGGCCCGCGAGAACCCCTACCTACTCACGGACGCCGAGCAGGGCCGTGCCCCCGAAAGGGATGGCCAGGAATTCAGGCGCCCCTGGGCCAGGGTGGAAGCCTCGCTCCCAGGTCAGCCGTGCGGTCCAGAGACGGCTGGGCTAGTTTGTGCCTGATTTCGACCCCCGGACGAGGGAGCCGTGCGCGATGGCTTGGGTTCTCTGGGGTAGGCACCGGGTAGTGGGTTGCAGAGGTGGCTTCCCTGGCGTGAGCAGCAGGGCCGACGGCCCCTACGCCTCCCGCGGTGGCCTGTGTGCGGGCACCTGCCCAGGCCCGGAGGAAGGGTCTGCCTCTCGGCTGGGCCCCAGGCAGGCCGGGGCCTTGCTGGCTGTGTGGTAGCCCTGCCCCTGGGTGGCTCGGCCTTGCCCTGTGAGAGGCTGTCAGTGTTGGAGGCCTGGCCTCAGGCAACCTCCCTTTCCACCTGGCAGCGGGGGCTGCTTCATGGGACTTTTCTCTGTCCCTCCCCGTGGAGGACGTTTCTCTGATTTGCTGCATGAGAAGCGGTTTGCAAAGACAAGCTTCACTTTTGGAAGGTTTCCTGGTGGCTGATTGCTGCTTAGACTGTGAAGCGGTGACTTTTCTTCCGTTCTCTCTCTTCACCCGCTTTTCTTTGGGGCACAGTGACCTGGGGAGGTGGGGTGGGGAGTGGCCGCCCTGCGCCCGTGGGAGGCTGGTCTCCGAAAGTCAGAGCACAACCTCTCTTCCCTGCAGAACAACTTCATCAACCTCAGCTTCCTCCGCCTCTTCCGCGCTGCCCGACTCATCAAGCTGCTCCGCCAAGGCTACACCATCCGCATCCTGCTCTGGACCTTCGTCCAGTCCTTCAAGGTGAGGCTGGGCATGGCCAGGCGCGGCCTGACCCCTCCCTTGTCGTGCAGGCTGGGGGGCTTCTGCCGCCACCGCCCGAGTGCCCTCCTCGGGAAGGCCGGGGCGGGTGCCCACACCTCCCGTGGTCCCCGTTGTCCTGTGATGGTTTGTAAGGACACTTTCAGTTTTACGGAGAGTATCTTGTTTATGCTCACAAAGGGCTGACGTGGCTTTTATGACTTGATTTGTAGATGAAGACGTTGACGGTAGCTTGGTGGTCAGTGGGGTGGGTCTGCAGTCAGCTGAGGCCAGTGTGGCCCCAGAGACCTGGCCACCATCCGCTCTCCAGACGAGGCTCAGGCAAGGGGGCAGGCGGCTCTGCCGGAGCTGACCTGTCCTCCCTGTGTCTCTGCAGGCCCTGCCCTATGTGTGCCTGCTCATCGCCATGCTGTTCTTCATCTATGCCATCATCGGCATGCAGGTGGGTGTGCACGGGGCCATCGCACGATAACGATGCAGGTTCGCACTTGGCAACATTTCTATGAGCCAGGTGCCGTTCTAAGCGCTTTATGAACTTAATCCTCAGAAAGACTCTTCTGTGGCTGAGGCCAGGCAGTGCCACCCTTTGTGGGCAGATGCCCGGCCCTGCTCTCCAGTGGAATCCTGCTGGGCTGTGCTAGGGCGCCGGTGGGCACGATTGCTTGGGTGCTGGGCCCCCACGGTGGTGGAGTGTTTGAGCACATCTGCAAGACGCCGAGCGGCCTGCGGCGCATCATTCTTTTGGCCCAGAAGCACTTCTGAAGGACAAGCGTCCCGATCCTGTACAGGAGATTATATACTGTTGAAGGAAAAAGTCAGCAGGATCATACCAGGTCACTGTCCTGATCAAAGTTAGCTTGCATAATTTATCTTTATTTTGTCAAAGAACGCTCTGTCAGCTATTTGGGAAAAATGTTTAAAATACACAAAGCAGCGTCCCAGTTGATACCTTTGGCATCTGGCCACTTTCCAATAGTAGGGATGGGAGATGGACTCAAATGTTAATTTGTAGTGGAAGAAGACAGTGTCTAAAGGTTAGCTGAAAACTGATTTTTAAACTCTATTTTCAGGGGTTGAAAAGTTGTCTTGCTTAAAATTTGCTGAGATCTGATGCTGTTTAAAACAAATATATTTTTTTTCTTGCTTTGGTCTGTGGGCATACAAAGACATATGTCACTGATCTTTATTTTTGATGGATATATGATGATTCATAAATTTTCATCTGGATTCCAGATTTTAAGCTACTTAGAGTTAGGGACTCATTTGCATTTCTAACCTTGAAAGAAAGAAATTAAAATGGATAGAAAGCCCATTGTGATGTTTGCACAGAAGTGTAAAGAGAAACGTTCAAGTGACGTATCGGAATATCAGTATAATTACTGGTTTGGAGTCATTGACGAGAGAGTGAATTTTAAAACGCTTCCCTTCTTCTGTCTGGCAGAGCCCACCAAAACTTAGCTCTGGGTCCCCCTTTTACTAGTCACGCTGGCAGATCCCTGGACAGGCCCCGAGCCGGAGCCAGCGCACGCTGGGCCGTGGGACAGGGATACATTTGCCTCTCCAGAGGTTTTCTCTACCCTGGAAATGCACAGACGCTGCTGGAGCTGGAAGCCACCAGCCCCGGCAGCAGTGGTGGCGGCGGCTTCTGTCAGGGTTCTCTGGCTAAGGGCAGCGTCCTGTCCCGTGTGGGTGCACACGTGCACACACACCATCTCCGGCCCGGCTGCAGCTCCTGAAGACCCAGCAGCAGTGGTCTGCAGCCTTCTTCTCCACTTCAGGTGTTTGGAAACATCGCCCTGGACGACGACACCAGCATCAACCGGCACAACAACTTTCGGACGTTTCTACAAGCCTTGATGCTGCTGTTCAGGTGCGTTGTGGGGAGGTGGGTCCAGGCTCAGGGGCTTCTTCACTCAGGATGGGACCACCCCCCAACCCTGGTCACACCGGCTTCTCCGCAGTGGACCTTTCCAGTTTCTCCTCTTTTTCTGCTTGTTCTTCCCTAAGGGCTCCTGGGCCTCCAGACAGCCTGAAGGGAAGGCCATGAGGAGGTCAGCCTGAGAGCGCCAGGCCGGGCCCGCCTTCTCCACCTTGTCTCTGCTCCCCGGCGGCAGCTGCAGGGCCTCCAGTGGGGCTGCAGCCCGAGAGGTCTGGGAGGACAGAAGGTGTCCAAAGGGCTTTTCTTGGTGTGCCAGCCCCAAGCTTCCCGTCTGCTCACCTTAGTGATTCCGGGGATCTGTGCTATCAGGAGAAGCAGGGCAGTGGAGAGCTGCTGTCAGCAGCGTGTACCCACTCAGTGGCCCAGGGAACCCAACCGGCCAGAAGTGCCGTTCTGATGGGAGCTGCAGTTCCTGAGGCTCGGGGGTGCAGCCAAGGGGAGCACCAGGGCGGGGCCTGGAGGAGCACAGGCTTGTGTTAGCTCAGAGGCCTTCCTGCGAAGATGTGTGTGGGACGGCTCCCCAGCCATTGCTGTCAGGCGTGGACACCCGTGGACTGGGGCTGTCCACCCCCCTGGCTTGAGAATGCACTTGTGGGCGGAGGCCAGAGAGTTGAATGTGTCTCCCTCCTTCACCATGACCCTAGGAGGGGAGAAAAGAGCTCTTTGTAGTGATTTATGGTGGAGGGGTCCTGACAGCACACCCTGCCTTGGGCCCTTTCCTGAGGTTTCACCATCTGTGTTCACTTACGTAAATGCATCGGGCGGGCTGCTGCCAGGCCCACCCTTGGGGACCCGCAGCACATCTGGCCCTATGCAGATGCGTTTTGGGCACCGTGGGAGTTATTCTTTATCTGGAGGGTGAGCTCAGATCAGGCCTGCTTCACTGAGCTGCCTGGAGAGAGTTTTTGACTTGTTCTTTGCAGCAGATGAACAAGCATCCTTAGGCTTACACTTTCCCCAAATAGTGTCGTTTCTCTGGACTTTAGCTATTGCATTAACTTTATTTCTTTGTTGATTAATAGCCTGTCTTGTGCCACAAAAGATATGAAAGTGAGCCTTGGTTTTAAGCCTTTGATCTCAGAGATCTCTCTTCCTTCCTCATCTTGGTGTCACATGTGGGCACCCTCATCATTCAGGCCTGGCACGGGCTGAACCAGCCGTTGTCAGTAGGGAGTAGGCCCAGCTTCTGCCCAGGGCTGACCACATAGGGGCACAGGGGGGACCCAGGCCTCTGGCCCACCTGCAGGTCTGGTGCACATCTGGCCCCTGGTGCTGGCCTCACGCGCAGAAGCAAAAGTCCACGCAGGAGGGGCCTCTGTAGTAGCTGCTCAGGGCGGGGGTGTTCTTGATGTGTTCGAGAAGCAGTAGAAGCTGGGGTGGCTGGTGTGGAGTGAGTGGGGACCACGGCAGGGGTGAGGCCAGGGAAAGGGCAGGCTGTGGGCAGTCTTGTGGATTTTAACTTTGGCAGGGAGTGAGGGGGTCATCGAGGGGTCATTGATCTTATCCCTGGGCTGCTGGTGGGGGGCGAGCATCCAGTTAAGAAGCTGTTGCAGCAGCCCAGGGAGGTGGGGGTAGTACGTGTCTGGCTGGTTTGAAGGCCGATGAGCTGATGATCAAGACGTGGTGGGCGAGGTGGCGAGGGTGACTCCCGTGTATTTGGCCTGAGCAGTGGGAAGGATGGAGTCACTGTGTCCTGAATCCAGGAAGACTGGGTGGCGTGCTGGGGAGGAGATCAGAGCCCACAGAGGGGAGCTCGCCATGGTGCTGACTTCTGGTGCGGTGGATTCTTTCCCGTAACTAGTGCTTTCCCAATTGTGATCAGCTTGAAAAGCTAATGCCAGAGGTTTCTTTTTAAGAAGCAACATCTGATACCCAGACGTCACACATGTGCAGGATCCCTGTGGGAAGGAACCCAGCTCTCCTGAATTCCCAGGCTCCCTCCCAGGGCCGGTCCTGCGCCGTCCTTCCTGGGCCTCATGCTCTGCCCTCTTCTCAGGAGCGCCACTGGGGAGGCCTGGCACGAGATCATGCTGTCCTGCCTCAGCAGCCAGGCCTGCGACAAGCTCGCCAATGCCACTGAGTGTGGGAGCGACTTCGCCTACTTCTACTTCGTCTCCTTCATCTTCCTCTGCTCCTTTCTGGTGAGCCCTGGGCGCTGTGCCCATCCCGTCGCCTGCATCTGCCTGTCTCAGACCACCTTGGGTCCCCCTAGTCTCTTGCTGGTCCCTGATTTTGATCCGTGTCACATGAAAGCTGATTCCATGTTGATGGTCCTCGTTTCCCCGGAGATGAGGACCTCATTAATCCTGAAAGGACCCACTGGGTAATGAGCTCCTGTGGGCCTGCCTTTACTTCTGTGGAAGGGGTTTTAAGTTTCTGTAGGGCAGTTGTCCCTCAGTTCTCAGCTTCGAGAAGGACTTGCACCGTGGTGATAGGATACGGAGCAGCAGAATTCCAGCCAGCCCGCCTGTGGCCCATGAGCTACGGAAGCTCACGGGGTCAGGTTGGAGGTGTCAGTGGGCCGGGTCCCAGGGTGTGGATTTTATTACAAGTCAGCAGAAGGCTCTGGGATGCTGTGAGCAGTGACATCATCCGCTTGACATCGTAAAACCTCACTCTGGCTTCTGGCTTCTGGTCAGGAGGGGCTGTAAGTGAGCAGGAGATAATCGGAAGTGACAGTTGGAGAAGGTGGGTGTGAAAGAAGTTGTCTGGACTTGGGCTGCATTGTAAAGGTAGAGCTGACACAATTGATGATTGAACATGAGCATGAGAGAAAAAGAGGGAAAAACGCTGCCTTCTGGGGTTTGCTGGGGTGATGGAGTGAGTGGTTCTTCCCACGAGGTGGAAAGGTTGGGGAGCCGTGGGCATGGGGATAAGGAGGGAGGGGGTAGAGACACGTGGGGGCCTCTGGGCTGGAGATGTGAATTCGTTGTCATTAGTATTTGGTGTATCCATCAGGCTTGATGATACCCTCTAGGTCCCTGTGTGGTCCAGAGACCCACGGCTTAAACATCGCCTGAGCACTGGTTAGAAATGCAGATTCCTGGGTCCCTTCCAAGACTTGCTGTATCAGGATCTCTGGGACAGGGACCCAGGAATCAGTTTTAACAAGCTCCCCGGGTGATTCTGTGTGTGCTAAATTCGAGGAGCACTGACCTATGGAGAGTGTGGTTTGAGAAGAGGGCTGAAGACTCAGCCCTGGGGGCATTTAGGAGACAGAAAGGAGCATGGGATCCAGAAGTTGATAAGGAGCAGTGAGGCAGGTGAGAGCCAGGAGAGGGCAGTCCCCTAAAAACCAAGGGAAGAAAGTGTCCCTAGTGGGAGGGAATCGTCAACCATGTGAAATATTGTTGGGAGGTAAAGTAAAATGATGACTGAGAATTGTTCATGGGGTGTGGAAAGGTAGAAGCCATGGGCGCCCTTCACAGGAACAATTTCTTTGGAGTGTTAGGATCAAAGCCTTACTGCAGCAGGTTCAAGAGATAATAAGAAGCAAAGAGCATAGCAAGAGTGGACAGCTCCTTTCCACAGTGGGCAGTGCTGAGCAGACACTTCAGATTTACAGGCATAACTTTCACGCAGGACCAGCCAGCACAGTTTGTGCTTTTCTCGGGCCATATTCTCTACTTGGCACCATGGGTAGCAAAGTGCATTATTCAGATTTGGGATTTACCAGACAAGTGTAAGGAGGGAGAAAACGATGTGTGTAAAAGTGTAAGGAGGGAGAAAACGATGTGTGTAAAAGTATCATTTTAGTGCTGGATGTGGGATCAGGCCTGGGGACAGGAGGGAGGGGAGGGGCGGGACCACTGGATCAGAGGCCCCCATGGGACACAAGTATTAGATGAAGGGAGCCAGAAGCATAGGAACTGTGGGCAGAGAGTGAGACATCTGTGGTTAAGACTTTGGAGGTGGTAACGGTGGTAATGTTCATTGGTAGTCACTGGTAATGAGTTGTTTTGCACAGCCATACGAGTAAGGGGCTGAGATGATGGCAGGAGGCTGGGGGGAGGTCAAGGATCAGAGAGGCCAGGCAATAGTTGACCCATCTCTGTGGATATTAACAGCAACAAGAGTTAAGAGTAGATGTGGGGACAAATACAGCAAGTCAGGTGCACATTTCCCAGGAAGCAGGGGGAGGTTGGTAGACCACGAGCCTTAAACGGCACGCTTTTTTCTTAAGAGGATGGAGGGGGATATCAGTGTTTCACCTAGAGCAATGGGAAATGAAGAATGTTCAGGTAAGATGAGGATAAAAGAATTTCTGTTGATGGTGAACTGTGAGTTTTGGAAGGTACAGTAGAAGGTTGGGGTAGTTGGGAAAGGTGTGCATTTGAGACAGATGAGCTTGCATATTGATAGAAAAATACAGAAAAATCTATGAAACTAGTGTTTCACTGGTTGCCAGAAACCAAGGAGAGGATTTGCATGTTGGGGTCATTCCCTGATACCTCAGAAGACCCACTGTGGGCAGTGGGGAAGGAAGGCTTTCTGGAGAGTCACCCGTCTTGTAGGTAGTGGGGACGTTGGTCTCCATGAAGTTCAAAGACATCTGGTGCTGCAAGAGCCAGCCAATCCATGGGTGCAAGGTTGAGCCCACCAGGTTGGCTTCACTGTGCTCTGGCTGCAGAAATAAGGTTCCATAGAAAGCCACATTCATGATGCCACACCATCCACAGGACCAACACTCCCTGGACATGTCAAGGGTGAGTCGAGGCATGACATTATTTTATTGATTCCATTCATCCAGCAACTCCACTTCTGAGTATATATCCAAAAGAAATGAAAACAGGGTATTGAAGCAATATCTACACTCCCATATTCATTGCAGCATTATTCACAATAGCAAAGATAGGAAACAACCTAAGTGTCCATCAACAGACGAATGAATATAGAGGATGTGATACACACACACACACACACACACACACACACACAATTGAATAGTATTCAGCCATGAGAAGGAAATCCTGCAATTTGTGACAACATGGATGAACCTTGAGGGCATTATGCTAAATGAAATAAGCCAGACAGAGAAAGACAAACAGTGCATAGTATCACTTATATGTGGAATCTTTTTTTTAAGAAGTCAAAATCATAGAAACAGAGTAGAAAAGTTGTTGCCAGGGCCTGGGGATTGGGGAAATAAGGAGAGGTTGATAAAAGGGTACAAACTTTCAGCTATATAAACAAAGTCTGAGTATCTGATGTAAAACATGGTGAGTATAGTTTTTGAGACTGTATTATATAACTGAAATTTGCTAAGAGAGTAGAACTTAAATGTTCTATCACAAAAAGATAAATGTGAGGTGATAGATGTGTTAGTTAATAGATGGCGGGAATCCTTTCACAATGTATATGTATATCAAATCACCACAATGTACACTTTAAGAATCTTACAATTTTGTCAATTCCACCTTAATAAAGCCTGGGGGTGGGGGACAATGTGGTGCTGGCATAAGGATAAATATATAGAGCAATGGAATAGGATTGAGAGTCTAGAAGTAAACCCAAACATCTATGGCCAATTGATTTTTGACAAGGATGCCAAGACCTTTCAATATGGAAAGAACAGTTTCTCTAACAAATGGGGAGGAGCTAACTGGTTATCCACATGCAAAAAAATGAAGTTGGACCCTTGCCTCACTCCATGTAAAAAAATTAACTCAAAATTGATCAAAGACCTAAGTGTGAGAACTAAAACTGTAAAACTTTTAGAAGAAAACATAGGGAACCAATGTTCATGACCTCAGATTTGGCAAAGGATTCTTAGATTTGACATCATAATCACAAGCAAGAAAAGAAAAAAAATAGATAAATTGAACTACTCAAAATTTAATACTTTTGTGCGTTAAAGGATGTTATAAAAATATGAAAATACAATAGAAGGAATGGGAGAAAATATTTTATAAGGGGTTAATATGCAAAATATATAAAGAACTCCTACAACTCAACAACAAAAAGAGAAACAACCATATAAAAATGGGCAAAGAATCAGAATAGTCATTTTTCCAAAGAAGATATTCAACTGGCCAGCCAACAAGCACATAAAGACATTCAACATCCTTGGTCATTAGGGAAATGCAAATAAAAACCACAGTGAGATACCATTTTGCACTCACGAGGATGGCTAGAATAATTTTTTTCTCTTTTTTAAACAGAAGATACCAGGTGTTGGTGAGGACATGGAGAAATAGGAACTTTTGTACATTGCTGATGGAAATGTAAAAAACAATAGCTTCTGTGGAAAACAGTTTGGAAGTTCCTCAAAAAATTAATCATAAAATTACCATATGACCCAGAAATCCCATTCCTAGGTATGTACACAAGAGAAATGAAATTATATGTCTACACAGAAATTTGTCCATGAATATTTATAGCAGCATTAACCATAACAGCCAAAGGTGGAAACAACCCAAATGTCCATCAGTGGATGAATGGATAAACAAATTGTAGTACATACCTACAAAGGAATATTATTCAGCCATAAACAGGAAGGAAGTTCTGACAAACGCTGCAACATGGATGAACTTTGAAAACATCACACTAAGTGAAAGAAGCCAGACACAAAAGGTCATACATTGTATGGATCTTTTTATTCGAAGTATCCAAAATAGACAAATCTACAGGTACAGAAAGGAGATTGGTGGTTTCTAGGGAATGGGAGGATGGAGGAATAGGGAGTGATTACTTAGGAGTGCAAGGTATTCTTTTTTTTTTTTTTTTTAAACATCTTTATTGAAGTATAATTGCTTTACAATGGTGTGTTAGTTTCTGCTTTATAACAAAGTGAATCAGTTATACATATACATATGTTCCCGTATCTCTTGTGCAAGGTATTCTTTAGGAGTGATGAAAAAATTTTGAAACTAGGGAAGTGGTGGTTACACAGTATTGTGCGTACACTAAATGCCACCGAATTGTAGACTTAATTGTATGTTAAGTGAATTTCAACTCAATTAAAAAAAACAAAACAAAATACCTGAGCTGTAGTTCTCTAGAGCCCAAACTATTAAGTCCAAAGTTGCTACTTTCCTTGAAGGTTTACCTGAGAAGGGGAGAGGGTGGGGACCACACAGTGGAGAAGATTAACCTAGACGGCAGGACAGATCATGGACAGGAGATGCTGGGCCTGAATGAGAATTGGGTGGGAGAAGTAGAGAACAGAAGCCTTCAGAGGACAAATACTGGGTTGGGGTTAGCCTGTGGGACCTAGAAGCCGGGGAAGGATGCTGCTGGTGGTGGTGGCAGTGTACAGGGGGCCTGGGAAGCCCTCTGCAAGGCTGTGGAGGGAGCAGGTTGGGCAGGCTCTGCCTGAGTCAGTGACGCGTGCTGCCCTATGCGCCTCACACAGAGACTTTGGCTGCAGGTGGAGAGGTGGGGGAGGGGGCAGGCTGAGGTCTCTGGATGTCACCTCTTTTCCTTCCTGTCCTGCAGATGTTGAACCTCTTTGTGGCGGTGATCATGGACAATTTTGAGTACCTTACGCGGGACTCTTCCATCCTAGGGCCTCACCACCTGGACGAGTTCATCCGGGTCTGGGCTGAGTACGACCCGGCTGCGTGGTGAGTGAGCCCCCATGCTGCGTGGTCCTCAGGGGTGGTCCCTGCCACCCACGGATCTCGGCACAGGGCTGTGTGTTGAGTGAGCCCCATGCTGCGTGGTCCTCAGGGGTGGTCCCTGCCACCCACGGATCTCGGCACAGGGCTGGTGGCTGCAGACATGTTTCAAGTGAGCGTTCCCCCTTTGGGTTTTGGTTGGGGTTAGGGTTCCATCCTGCTCCCCGTGGGGTGCTGCTGAACCCCCTCCCAGGGGGTGCGCTCATTCTTACTCTCGGTGTTCTTGGATACAGCTCCCTGCGCTGAGAAATCCTCTTCTCAGACCCTCAGTCCAGCCCTTCGGAGGTTACCTGGGGGTCATGGAAGGTTTTCAGGGGGTTGTGAGACTCAGGGTTCCTATTGAACGGGAGCTCACTGTCTTCTCACATCTGGGGTCGTGGAGAGCGTGTGGAAACAGAGAAGGACCTTCTCTCAGGGCCTCGCCGTTCTTGTGAAGCTCTGAGGCCTCTGTGGGCAGAAATAATGTGGGGCTTAGGACATTCTCCTCTGTGGACTCAGGGCTCTCCCTCCCTGCCACTTCCTTGACGTCAAGAGCCAAGTGCACCTCTGTGTCACCAGCCCAGGCCGCGAATAGAGGGTTCTTGGTAACGTTTTATTGAAATCAGATGAGCTGCCAGGAAGGGTCTAGTGTGATTGAGGCCCTTTGGTCTTGGTAAAAAAGGGTTACTGCGCTGCTGTTGCGTGAGTGAGGGGCGATTCGCTTCCGGATGGAGCAAGGGTGTCCTGAAGGGAGTGGCTTGGGGTCAGGAGGCGGTGGAGACTGTGTTTCGTGGGAGAGTCTTGCACACCTGTGACATTTCGTCCTCGGGGTCAGCACGGCAGCGCGGATCCACAATCTGCCCATTTGTCTGTTCCTTCATCGCTCACTCATTCCCTTGCTCATTCATTCATTCACCCTCTCGATCCGTGACTTGAGGAGTTACTAAGGGTGTACTCTGCAGCAAGACACAGGACGCAGAGGGCCCGAGAGATCTGGCCGTCGGTCAGACGCAGGCCTGCTCCGCGCGCCACTCACGGTGAGCCCGGGAGTGAACTGTGCGCCAGGGCGGGGGCTCCAGGGGGACGAGAAGACCATGGGGCTGGGGTGCAGCCGCTCGCCGCCTCCTCTCCCTCAGGCTCCCCGGCCTGCCCGCGTCCCTGTGGCGCAGCTCTGTGTTTGGTCACCCTCTGTGTGGCAGAGGCCTGGAGGAGACGGGCAGTGTCCTCGTGGGAGGGTCCTGCTGCCCACAGAGCAGCTGGGACTCTGAGTCCAAGTTCAGCGGGGGGAGCACTCTGGAGCTTTCCGACCCTCCAGGCCCCGAAAGCCTGGGAGCTTGGCTGGGCTCCCGTACCCACTTCTTATGCAGTCCCCCTGGATCCCCCGTCCCATCACAGTGAGGGTCTGGAAGGTGCTATGTGAGGCCCTTTCCAGTCCGGGCAGCACCAGGGCCCTGGGGCTCTTCCAGGCCCAGAGCATCTCTGAGTGTGTTCCAGTGTAGTGAAAAATTTCCAGTTTTCACACAGTGTAGAACAAGCCTGGCTGTTATTTATGGCTCGCGTTGTATGTGATTTTTCATGGTCTTGGAGAGTCCTATCATTTTTTTGATGCATCAGCACATTTGCCCACAGCACATGCTGGAGTCTACAGGCTCAGGGGTATTCCTGGGTTCTCTGGTCAGGAAGGCCCAGTCAGATTGGAGGGGAGACTGACCACACCCAAGGCCTGGTCCTTGTCAGGCAGAGGGCGGGAGAGAGTCCAGTTGAGGCAGGATTGAAGCTCATTCCAGGAGGGTCATCCTGACTGTGGTCTAAAGAGATGCTGCTGCTTCTGGGCATATTTTTTTTCTAGAGGAGAAAAACAGAGATGTTGTATAGAGCATGACTTGGACTAACAGGCAAAGGCAAGTCAGTGCAGGCCTGCGAGAAGGGGATAGTGTCTCCCAGATCTTTATGGACTATAGGCCCAGCACCTCGCCAGTCAGCCCCAGGTGGAGCAGAATTAAGACATACAAGAAGTGCACTTGGGTCAGACTGCAGCTGTGTGACTGTGCACAGAGACGGCTGACTGTTTCTCAAATCCAGGGTTCTAGAACTGGGGCCTCTGGAAGGCATAGGCATTCAGGAATATGGTGAAGTGCTTATGGAAGAGTAGATAGCAAAATGTAAGCCTCGCCCCAGAGCAAGATACCATGCAAGATAACACAAGACCCCCAGTCCGGAAGTAGCACAGACATGACCTGCAACTGACACTCAGACTTGCTTCTCCCACGAGCGGCTGGGGCAGCGGAAGGCTCGGCTGAGGCGGCTGAGCAGGCTGGGTCTGTACCCCACGACTGGGCAGGACAGAGCGTGCTTTGAGCCTTCAACTAGCCTCTGTGACAGATGCAGGGCCGTGACCATCTTTATTTCCCAGGGACCATCTGCTGTCTCCTCATTCTTGGGGAGGCTGAAACAAAAACAAACTTTATGAAATTTCTTGAGCTTTTGTGTGTATGTGTGTGTATTATGTGAGTGTGCACAAGCATGTACATGTGTGTGCTGTCTGTGCACAGGTCTGTGTACACCCGAGTGCATGTGAGTGTGTTTACGTGCAAGCAGGCACATATGTGTGTATGCACGTGTTTTTGCATGTGCAGCACGTGTGATTGTGTGCATGTGTGTATGTGACTGCAGTGCATCTTTGCATGTGTGTGTGTACATGTGTGTGAATGCAGGTATGCATGGGCGTGTACGTGCACATGTGTGTGTACACATGCATGCTGTGGGGGGAAGAGGAAGGCATGGAGTTGTTGCTTTCTGGTGCCGCCTTCCCCCACCCTCCCTTTTGTTGTTGCCTCAGCACTTTGTGGCGAAGTGTAGAGACTCAAAAGGAGGATCACGACCCCCCTACCGTGAGTGACCTGTCTGCTCATCCTCATGGTCGTCCGTCTGCCCAGTAAACATCCCTGAGCCTGTGCCATGTGCTGGGCCTGGGGTCCACAGTGAAGCAGGCGTGTGCTCTCAGCTCTGCTCAGCCCAGCCGGGCGTGGGGCAGAGGAGCTGCAGGCCGGGTGTATCTGAGGAGGCAAAGATTACATCTGGCTGGTGAGTCAGAGGAGGCGGCAGCTGAGCTGAACTGAAGGAGCCTGATGGACAGAGTGCGCTCCAGAGGCGCGGTGGGGGCAGAGGGAAGTGGGAGGGGCTGACTGCCTGGCGAGAGGGGAGGACGCATTGCAGAGGGGCTGGAAGGGTGGCTGAGCAGCTAGCTTTGACTTTGTTTTATAGACGGAGAGAACAGTTTCGGAATCAGAGTGACAGGATCAGGCCCACACTTTTCCTCTGGTGGCGGCTGAGGGGTTTGATGGCAGAGGAGAGAAGATGAGCCGAGTGGGAACAGGGGTGACTGTAGGGGCTGTGCCTCTGCCAGGCTTCCAGCCTCCTTGTGGTGGTCCCTCGGGCCCACAAGGTTAGCAAGCACCTTGCGTGAGGCCAGAATGGGGCTTCCTCTTCATTCCCTCTTTCCCAGAAGTAAATGCAACACAGTTTGGAGTTGGTTAGACTGAGGGGGCCATCTTGCAGGAAAGGCAAGCGTCAGCGTTGGCCGGGGTGCCCACCCGGGGACAAGGGGGACCCTTAGCCAGACCCGCAGACCCCAGGGAAGGACACGGTGTGCTCAGAGAGGCAGGGATAGTCAGGAGAGCCAGGTGTGCAGAGAAGGCTCGGCCAAGGGGGCCCTGGGGGCTCAGGCACTCAGGGAGTGAGGGGAGGGGCGGCCAGACAGCCGTGAACGAGGCCCAGGGGTCGACGGACCAACGGTCGTGCTGTGTGCAGGGTGGACACACAGGGCCCGACGCTGTTCTGTAGGGAATGTCTCCTGCCTGCAGTGGGCTCTGGAAACTGTCTGCGGGTTGCCGCGCCTCCTGGGGCTCTCCGGCCCAGGCCCCAGCCGGGAGCTGCATGTCCAGCCTCCCCCGGCCCCGCCTCCGGACTGCGCAAGCCTGGGCGGGCGGGACGTGCTCCTGGTGCCTCGGTTGCCATAACCTGTAACATTTCCTTTCCAGTTGCCGGATTCATTATAAGGATATGTACAGTTTGTTGCGTTGTATTGCGTCCCCCGTTGGCTTAGGGAATAACTACCCTCGTAGGTTGGCCTACAGGGTTTGCTACTTCCGAGCCTCCGTCTGACATACTCTTCCCTGCCCGACGTGCAAACACAGCACACACTCCCTGCCTGGTTGGGAAGGATGACACCTCACCTCTCGCTGCTCCAGCCCTGTCCTGCCCGCACTCCAACCTCCTGGACGCTTTGGTTCCCCATCTAACTCCCGACCCCTCCAGCTGGCTGGGGACAGGCAGCCTCATGAGACAGTGCGCACAAAGCTTTCTGGCCGGGCCGTGAGGATGGGGGCCAGGCCCCACCTGTGCCAAGGAAGCAGGCGTCTCACCCGGGTTTGCCTCCGGGCTCTTGAAGGTGGACTGAAGGTCAGACAGTCCAGAGGCCAAGGGCCCCAGAGGAGGGGGGGTGTGGATGCAGGTAGACCAGGAGCAGCTGCCCCTCTGGTCAGGAGAGTCCAACAATGCAGGGGTTTCTGGTTCCTGGGGGGAGGAGAGGGCAGAGGCAGTGGGGGCCCAAAGACAGGTCCTGCTTCACCTCTGGATGGATCCACTCAGCTGCGCCCAGGAGCCCTGGGAGGAGGGCCAGACCCTGGGGTGGATCCACCTGCCAGGAGAAGGCTGTCCCCCTTCTCTCTTCGGTGGCCTGAACCCGCCTGTGTCTCTGGGAGCCCAAGCAGGTCCCGTAGGCAGCCATCCCAGGGGTGGAGGTGAGGCTTCAGGACTGGTGGCCCATCTGCCTCGGAGGAGACACAGTCAACAACCCCTGGACACCTCCCTGAGTCTGGAGCCTTATCCCTTATGTTGGTCCCAGCCCTTCCTGGCGTGCTGTCAGGAGGGTACAAGAGTGGCACCAAGCCACATCTCACCCCAGCTGCACCCCCCCACCCCCTCAGCAGTCTCCCGTTTCTCACCCAGCAGCAGCCCTGCCCCGGGCCGGCCTCGGGTGTCTCTGGGCCTGGAGCTGGCCTTGCCCCCGTGGACTTCGTCTCTAGAGCCTCGGGGCCTCTGCAGAACAGCGTGGCTCTCGCTCTAGTTTTCTGGCCTGCTTTAGACTTCTCTCCACTTTCTAAGCCTCTTGGCTAACTTGGAAGCAAATTGAGCATGAAGGCAAGCTGATGTTTCTGCTGTGGATCTCCAGCCGGCCTTGTTGGTCACTTAACTCGACCAGCTGCCCTGGCATGGTGAAACAGCTCTTTTCCAATTTGGCATTATCCGTGGCTTCTGAAAGTATAAAATCAGAGTTGACAACCCAAAGCCGCCCCGATGCAACCTGTCATTCCCTCCACGTTCATTAGCTCAGATGCCCCCCTGCCCGCTCCCTGCATAGGACCAGAGTGCGGAGGTGAGGCTGGGGGCAAGGAGGGGATCGAGCCCAGCAGAGAAATCCCTCATTTTACCTGTTTTGACTTTTGGCATTTAATCCGACGCTGGTTAACTGGGTCTGTTTTCTTGTCTGCTTCCTCCCCCTTCCCTCCTGCTGCACCCCTCCCGTGGACCCCACTCTGCCTCTGTCCTGTGGGCCGGGCCTCCAGTGGGCGCATCAGTTACAATGATATGTTTGAGATGCTGAAACACATGTCCCCGCCCCTGGGGCTGGGGAAGAAATGCCCTGCTCGAGTTGCATACAAGGTAGACCCCACGCCCACACCCCGCAGGCTGTCTGTGCTGGGGCCGGGCTCCCGTGTCTCTTCTGGGGCTTGTCCATCTGTTTGTCTGCTGCTGTGCTGTCTCACTGTTTCTTTCTTTTCTCTGCCCCGACCATCTCTGCTTCCTTCCCAAACAGAGGGAAGCAGACACCACGAGGTGTCTCTGCACTGGCCCCTTGTCCCCCAGGGCTGCCCCTCTGAGAGCCCCCGGGGAGGCTCAGGAAGATGGAGCTGGAGCCCACCATCTGCCCTTTCTCCTTCCCTTCTCTTCCCTAGAAAGGAGGGGACAGACCAGCTTTTTTGACAGAGCCTGTTTTTGTTCTGAGCTCAGGACCACACTCTGCTCCTCTGTCCCCTAAGTCCCTGATGTGGGTGGAGTTGTCCAGCCCTGAGGGTCTGACCCTGGGGGAGCAGCGGCCTGCAAGGCCTCTGCAGGGTGTACCTGAGGAGCCCACCCCCAGCTCCGCATGTGCAGAACTTCCCGGGCTGGGGAGGGAGTGTTGTCTCTAGGGCTTCGTGGGTTCATGGAGCCTTAAGAAGGAAGGGTGCTGGAGAGAGGCATCCTGCCTTCATTCCTGGGGCTCTAGAGGGCCCTGCAGGGTGAGAACAGCCTCTGGGGCCTGGGTGGTCCCATGTCCCTCCCACCCTGTTGCTGAGGGCCCAGCGGGCTGAGCTGCAAGGAGGGGGATAAACTGAGGACACCGCCAGGCCTCCCTCCCGGGTGGGCAAGCAGGCCACATGGCCCCATCCCCAAGCCTGCTCCCACCTGCCCCTGCATCCTCCATCACCCCCTTGGTGAGTAAGCACCTTCCATCCCTCCAGCGCTCCACCCTCTCAAGAGCCCCACCCTCTCAAGAGCCCTCCTGCAGCCCTCAGTGCTCCCGAGACTCAGCCAGCATGTGTCTGGGGCCTGACTGCTGTCTCCCTCTCTGAGCAGGCTTCCCACCAGAGCTTTCATCTTTCTGATTCCGTCCACGCTGTCTGTCTCTGTGCTCCGATTCTGGGCTTGCATCTATCCCCTGGCTCAGCACAGTCTCTGGGAGCTAAGTGGCTCCTCCAGGCCATATGCAGATGCCTCTAGTGTCTTCCTCGGTCCTCCCCTGCCTGGCATGCGAGTCAAGCCTGCCTGGAGGCCCTGCATGAAAGGCTGTAGCTTTGCCCCCAAGAAGGAGAGCTGTGTCCACACTGACACCTGGGGCCAGGGTGGGCAGCCAGGGCCGTGACGGGGTAGCCTTTGGAGTTCTTCCCCAGGTGTGCTGGCCAACTCCAAGGTTCTGGCAGTGAAGAGACCAGGTGAGGCCTCGTGGTGGGTGGGAGTGGATGGGCTTGGTGAGCTGGGGAGGGTCCAGGAGATGCACAGAGCGCCATGTCCAAGAGGGTCTAGGCCCAGGCAGAGACTCCTGTCTGTTTGCCCTGGTCTTGTCCCTTTGCTGCTCCCTGAGATTCCTGGCTCTCCGGGGCCTGGGCAGGCAGAAGGGGCTCTGGTAAAAGTGCCCCGGACGGAGCTCTCCTCTCTTGGAAAACACCTGCTTGCCCCTCCTTCCCGCTGGCCCCTGACTCCCTGACTCCCCTGGCGTGGAACCCCTCTGCCTCTCCCACTGCCATCGGTGCTGGTCTGCAGGGACACCGTGCTCTGGGAAGCCGTGGGTGTCACACAGGTGACCAGCAAGGTCCTAGGACCATGATTGGAGGTGCCAAGTGGGGCTTTGCCAGCATTAGGGGATGGAGTCTGGCCACCTGCCCTCCATCAGGCTGAAGACTGGATTTGGTGCCAGGATGCTGGGGGCAGGCCTGGGGGCAGAGAAGGGAGAGAGAGGCTGCCCTGTCACAGGGTGCAGGCTTGGCAGAGGGCAGGCAGACCCCAGGGAGGGGCCCTGTGCCCCCACCTCTAGCTCCCATACTGGATGGGAGAGGACAGGGGCCTCACGGTGCCCTGAGGGCTCTACTTGGCAGGCGAGGTGGCCGCCCGATGCTCAGGACGTTCCAGACACACCTGAGACCCTTTTCCTCCTGGAGATCGCATAAGTTCTCAGAGCCTCAGGGACACACCTGTCTCCAGCTCTTCTGTCCTGGAAAATGGAAGAGAGGAAAGGGGGCCGTTCACCTGATGGGGAAACAGGGAGCAAGCTTGCAGGGCCCCCAGTCTGGTCTGAGCACTTGTCTTCCTGTGGGATGGCCCTGGGTCCCCATGCAGCTGGCTGAGCCCAAGGCCCTGTGCAGTCACATCTGTTTGGGTCCTTCCCCCTGGAAGGAGCTGGTCTCTAAGGCTTCCCTTGCTGCCTTGGGCTGGGGGTATCAAGCATCTGTTCCTGGCCCCCTAGCTGGGTGGTGAGAGGCAGAGGCCTTCCTGGGGCTGCAGGTCTCCTCACTGGAAACTGACCTCTGAGCCTGTGGTCTTGGCTGCCCCACCCCTCGTCCAATGCGCCTGTCTGTGGGCTGCCTCAGGGGTCCCGCAGCCCAGACCCCTCTTTAGCCTAGGCCACACACTTGTTCTATCATGGGCAGTAGACAAGTGCCCTTCTGGCTGAGACATGCCTGTTTTTTCAGAGGGATCCAGGCTTATGGCCTGGCCCCATTGTACAAGATGTACGTGGACCTCTACTTTTCTGTAGCCCAGGGAACCCTCAGCTCAGATGAGGGTGGGGTCCAGGGGTAGTGTGAATGCTGGCAAAACTCCCATCCATCCAGCCTCTCTTGGTCCTGGGCACCTGCAGGGAACACCTCTGGGAGGCCAAGCCCAGCCTCCAGGGCCCTCGAGCACTGTGTAGCCCTGTGGCGGGGGGACCCTGGGAGGCCTGGCGCTGACCTGCCCCCCTTGTCCCCAGCGCCTGGTTCGTATGAACATGCCCATCTCCAACGAGGACATGACCGTCCACTTCACGTCCACGCTGATGGCCCTCATCCGGACTGCACTGGAGATCAAGCTGGCTCCAGGTGAGCAAGCCAGCCTTGAGGGAGGGCATGAAGCCAGGGCTGTGTGACCGCCCCCGAGAGCCACCCCAGGCAGCTGTGCAGGGGCGGGAGGAGGGGTCTGTCTGGACTGGATGGAGAACGACTGCCCCTGGCACCTCTGTCAGACTGACCTTGTCCCCTGAAACCATCCTGCACGGTAGTGCTGCAATGATCCCATTTTCACGTGAGGAAGCTGAGGTGGAGTGAAATTGAATGACTCCAGATTTCCCAGAGTTCTGCAGTGTTGGAGCCAGCGTCACATGAGCCAGTACCCCTTATGGGGTGAATAGTCTGCCCCTTCCCCATAGTGAGCCCACTTCCCCCATCAGGCCCTCTCCGGAGTTACTGATAGAACTACAAATCAAGAGCCAAATCAAGGAGGAAATGAACCTCCCGCTTGTCCTTCCCTCCCCACTGCATGTGATGACAGCTTCTCCTTCACAGAGAAAAGGAGTCACCAGAGGGGCCCTCCCCCCACATTGCCTTCCTCCCTGCATCCGTGCCCTTGAGCTCCGCCCTTTCTTGTGTAACGGATGAGCAGAGGCCAGTCCTCCCGCTTGCACACTCTGCCCTGTTTTCATCATCTACCCAAGGATGTCATGACAGAAATTCTGTATTCTATTTCTTGCCCTGTCAACTTTCTCTCTCTGCTGGATTATTTCTATCAATATGTAAATGTGCTGTTATTTTTCCTATTTTTAGAAAGTTTTTCTCTTCCCCCTCCATCGACTTCTCTCTTTTTCTTCTTTCCTTCTTAGCAACAGGAGACACAGGTCTGCATTGTCTCTGATTTCTCCTTTCCTAGTCTGCAGTCCATCTTTCACAGTGCAAAGCTTTGCTTGAACTGCTCTTGTCAAGCTCCGCAGGGACCTCCCATTCTCAGCCCTTGCCTTATGGACCTGTCCACAGCCTTTCCGCAGTTTTCACTCCCTTCTGTGTGAAACCCCTTTGTGTCTCTTTTTCTGGCTTCTCCCAACCTCTGAAGGTCACTGTGTGCCTCAGGCATACATTCTCACCTTTTCCCATGGCTTTCAATGTTGTGAATTCCAATTTTGTATTTTTAGTCCAGGCCTGCTCCTACACCCCAGGCTTATATACCCCACAAATTATTCACCGTCTGTACTTGGAGGCCCATTGAGCATCCAGAGTTCACGTGCTGACCCTTGAGTTCCAGATACTCCCCAGATTCCTCCCTGTCTCCATCAGTGGAAACTGTTGTTAGAGTTGCTCAAGCCAGAACTTTTGCAGTCATTTTTATCTCCTACTTTTTTTTCTTACCCTACTTCTGATCCATATCTGAACCCTTATAATATCTTCTGACTCCACCTTCAAAATACACTCAGAATATGATCACTTGTCTAACCTTTCCTACTGCCACCTCCTAGTCCAAGTCACTCCTGTTCTTCTTGACTGGATTGTTGCGGTAACCTTCTAACTGGTCTGCTTCTGCCCTTGCCTCTTTCAGTCTACCTTCAACACAACAGCCAGAATGATCATGTTAAAAATCAAACCAGTAAAATTATTAAACCTCTAGCTAGCCTGATCACGAATAACAGATAAAAATAACCAATATAAGGAATAAAAGAGGGAATATCATTGTAGATCCTGCTGACGTTAAATGGATAACAAGGAAATTTTATAAACAACTTTATGTCAATAACTTCAGTAACTTAAATGAAATGGAAAAATTCCTTGACACAAACTATGAGGCTCATTCAAAAATAGGTAACCTGAAAAAAAAAGGAAATAGATAACCTTAGTAATACTGTATATATTAAATAAATTAAATTCATAGTTAAAAATCTTCCAACAAAGAAAGTCATGGGCCCAATTTGTTTCACCGATGAAGTCAACCAAACGTTTAAGGAGGAAATAATTCTATACAAAGTCCTCTAGACAGTAGAAAAAGAAAAGGTATTTCCCAATTTATTTTACGAGGCCAGCATTACTCTGATACCAAAACTAGACAGAGACATTACAAGCAAAAAAATTACAGACCAACATTCCTCATGAATACAAACAATAAAATTTTCAACACAACTTTAGCAAATTGAACATGGTGATTAAAGTAAGGTTTATCCCAGGAATGAAAAATGCAAGGTGGGTTCAAGTTTAAAAATCAATCAATATAATGTAATATATCAAGGAGGGAAAACTATATGGTTATCTCAATGGTTGCAGAAAAAGCTTTGACAAAATTCAACATCCATTTATGATACATAAATTCTATATAAACTAGAAATTAAAGCAAACTTCCTCAATCTGATCAAGGATATCTATGATAAACCTACAGCTAATGACATGCTTAACAAAGAAAGCCTGGCTCCTTTCCCCCTAAGATCAGTAACAAGGCAAGGATGTCTCCTGTCACCAGTTTTGTTCAATATCATACTTGAGGTTCTAGCCATTGTAACAAGTCAAGAAAAAGAAATGAGGTGTACCAATTAGAAAGAAAGAAATAAAATTGTCTCTATTCATGATTGACATGATTATCTATACAGAAAATCTTAAAGAATCAAATAAAAAGTTAATAGAACCAAAGCATCTACAAGCCTAGGAATACCAAGGATTGCTGGGAACCACCAGAAGCTAGGAAGAGACAAGAAGCGTTCTTCATTAGAGCCTTTCAAGGGATCACAGCCTTGTCGATACCTTGATTTTGAGCTTCTGGCCTCCAGAACTGAGACAATATATTTCTGTTGTTTAAAGCTGTAAGAAGAAGTTACTAAAACTAATACCTGAGTATAACAAGGTCAGTATATGAAAAGCAAATGTATTTCTATAGATTAGCAATTAACAATTGAAATTGAAAAAATTCCATTAAAATTGCACCAAAAACATCAAACAACTGGCTAACTCTAAAAATATATATGCTAGAGTGTATGCTGCAAATTTCAGAATATTGACCAAAGGAATCTTTAATAAATAAACCAAGCACTATATCATGTTCATGCATTGGAAGACTCAATATTGTTAGTTCTCCTCATATTGATCGATAGAATCAGTGTTACGCCAATCAAAATCCCAACAGGCTTTCTGGGTTGAAATTTATAAACTGATTCTAAAATATATGTAGAAAAGCACACAAACTTGAGTAACAAAAACAATTTTGCAAAAAGAATAAAGTATTTTAGCCATTTGAAAAATGACAATATTTAAGTACTGATGAGAATGCAGAAAACTCGAATTCTCGTGTTCCTGGTGTGGATACAGTGGTACAGCTGCTTTGGAAAACAGTTTCACCGTTCTTTATCGTGTGGCCCAGGCATCCCACTCCTAAGGGAGATGACATGAAAGTATACACGCACACAGAAACCTATATGCTAAAGTTTGTGGCTTTATTCATAATCGCGCCAAACGGTAAACAACTCAACCATCAGCCAAATGGTGACGGATAATCAAACTGTGGTGTGTCTGTGCAATGAGACGGTTCTCACTCAGCAGCAGAGAAACAGGCCGCCCGTATGGTTGACGTGGGTGGGGCTCAGACGCATCGCGCTGGGTGAAAAGTCAGACTCGGCAGCATGTTGTGTGAAGCCATTTGTATGACATTCGGAGAAGCTGAAACAGTTGAGACAGAAAACACATCGTTGATGCCAGGGCCCTGGGAGAGGGCGAAGGGGTGGACCACAAAGGGTACGGAGGGAGCTTGGTAGGGGTGCCGTGCTCCTGCCTGGATTGTGATGGTGGATCCACGGACATATGCATTTACCAAAGTTCACAGAGTGGGAGAAGTAACGAGGTGAATGTTTATGTACGTAAATCACACTTTAATAAACATGATGTTTAAAAAAAGATGGATCAGAGTAGTTTATTCCTCTGCTTGGCCCCTCTGCTGCTTCCTGTCTCAGCGGCCGCCACCTGCACGTCCTCTCCCTCTGCTCCAGCCTCGCCCTCCTGGCTCCCTGGCCCCCTTCAGGGTCCCGTGAGCCCTTTCCTGACCGTTCTGTCCAAACTGCAGCCCTCCTCATAGTTCCTGTCCCTCCCCTCTTGGGTTTTCCTGTATCCAACGTACTGGACTTTTAACTTACTGCTACTTCATTGTAGATTAAAATCATGTAACTGCACAAGGGCGGTTTCTTTTGATTTTGTTCCATCATGTAGAACAACACCTGGTGTTCGGTGGGCGCTCAGTAACTTTTATGGAATAATTGATGAATGGCTGGAACACCACGGTGTCCCTTCCCAATCCCGTCGCCACCCACGCCTACACGCCCTCGCACCCTCGCCACTGGGCGGCTCAGCTCCCACACCTCTTTAGACAGGTTCTGGCGGGAGCTCTCTGACCAGCCTCCAAGGCAGTGTTTCTCCCCCCTGCACCTTTCCTCCAGCATGGGGTCTCTCCCCGCCCACCCCAGCTCTGCCTGTTCCCCCAAGGGGGCTGTGGGATGGCTCCTAACATCTCTCCTCCCTTCCCACCCTTATCCTGCCCCAGCTGGCACAAAGCAGCATCAGTGTGACGCAGAGTTGAGGAAGGAGATTTCCTCTGTGTGGGCCAATCTGCCCCAGAAGACCCTGGATTTACTGGTGCCACCCCATAAACGTAAGTAGGGTGAGAAACTCCCCCTGCCCACCCCTCTTTCGTCGCACCCAGAGGCAGAGCAGGGAGTCCTGGGTGAGGGCAGTTGTTGAGTCACCTTGGAGAGGAGGGCTCACGTCCTTGATAGCCCAGAGCACTAGTCTGCAAGGTGGGAGCCAGGGGCTGCGGGAGGGGATGTCTGGGCCGTATTCCGTTGGGCAGAGTCACCCACACTGCTAGTGTGGGGAATTCCCTTCAGAAAATCCAGAGAAAAGGTAGGGAGACGCCTACAGTTGGAGCTGGCAGAAGGATGAGGTGTCTGGGGTTAGACTGAGCTGTGCTGTGTTGGGTGGAGCACAGTGGGGCCTGGAGGAGAGTCAGTGCAGCTCCAGACGGGCCAAGCCCCACGGTCCCGCCCGCGGGTCCAGGAGTCCTCGTGGTGGGTGCTGGCTCCTCACCCCAGCCCACCCCACATGTGCCCTTTCTCTTGTGTTCCCTCCCTTGCCTGCCGTGCTCTCCAGCCGATGAGATGACAGTGGGGAAAGTGTACGCAGCTCTGATGATATTCGACTTCTACAAACAGAACAAAACCACCAGAGACCAGATTCACCAAGCTCCTGGAGGCCTGTCCCAGGTACCAGGTTCCAGGAGTTACAGGAAGTAACCCTGAGACTCTGCCACCTTCTATTGTTTGGTAGCAGAGGGGACCCAGCCCCTTCTTGAAGAAAGTGCAGCGGGAAAAGGAAGATGAGAGTTTCTTGCGGCCGCCTCTCTGGCCCACAGAGTCAGAAACCCCATATAGCCTGTGCTTCCGTTAGTGGGAGGTGCACACAGGCGGGGCCCAAAGAGGTTCAAACCAACTGCCCAGGGTCATGATGTGTCCCACTCATGCCTCTGGCTGGGATAGTTTGGAGGACTTTCTTCCAGAGGTCATCGTTCAAAGATGACGAATTCACCACACAGCCCAAACCTTTGGTGACCGTGTGTAGACTCTCATCTATAAAGTTGTCCTGTGTCCAGCACTCAGGACATTCACCCCCAGGGTGCGAAGTGTCTGGTGCCCACACCCCAGCCCTGAAACCTCCTCCGAATTCTGCTCTACCTGGGACTCTGGCAGCCTCTACTGGTCAATCCAAGTTGATGATGAGATGAAATCTTTTTGCCATTTGTAATCAGATCCAGTCCCCAAATTGTGTAGGAAGGGAAACTGAGGCTCCAGGAAATGAAATGACTGTCCTGAAGTCACTTACAGGCCAGATTGGGAATGGGCTTCTGATGGGCGAAGGGCAGGCCCAGGGATCCCCATCCTGCCCTGGGGGTTCCGGACAGGTGGCCGAGCACCTCGGTGCCCGGGGTCCATGGGGCGTCCCCGGCCTCAGAGACCCTCCTCCTGGCGCCCCTTCTGCAGATGGGCCCCGTGTCCCTGTTCCACCCTCTGAAGGCCACGCTGGAGCAGACGCAGCCGGCCGTGCTCCGCGGAGCCCGGGTTTTCCTTCGGCAGAAGAGCTCGGCCTCCCTCAGCAATGGCGGGGCAGTGTGAGTACCACCGGGCAGGGCGTGGGACCTTGGCGGGAGGAGGGCAGGGGTCCCCCTGGAGCTCCTGTGGGCAGTGCTCCAGGACAGGGAGCCCTCGGGTCTCACCGCCACCCAGCCACACCCACCTCCACCCAGATGCTTCGCGGCGGGTCCAGCTGGTCCAGTCTGCCACCGGAGCCGGTTCTGTGGTGCATCTGAGGCTGATTCCTGTAACAGTAGACAGGTGCTCTGACGGCACTGGGGTCACCTGATTTAGACAGTCTGTTATTCCAGCCCACGCCTCCCACTGTGGGAGGCTGTTTCTCTCTCCGGTGAGGGCTCCCCTCTGCTTCCTCGCTGGCCTTCGGTGCCTGCAGACCATTAAGGAGGTATCTGTTTCCACCTCAGCTTCTCGCCGCTTTTTGTTAATGGCCTGTTAGTGTTCTCATCTTCGTTTAAGACACTTTCCCTCTCAGATCTCCATTTTGATATTGATGTCTGTTTTGTAGACAAATTGGCAAGGTCTTTCCGTGTCACGTAACTCTTGGTAACGACCCCAAAACCAAGTGATCCAGAATAGCAATCACTGTGGCACTCTGAGGGGTGGTAGCTGGTGCCAGGCTGAGCTGCACTGGAGGGCAGGACCCTCTCAGCCACCGCCCCCAGTCAGAGGGGGGTGCCCCACATCTGCTAACATCCCGTTGGCCAAAGCAACTCATTGGTTGAGCCCAAAGCAGGAACGTGCGCTCTGTCTCACCGGCAGGGGCTGAGGGTGGGCCTCACACCCACTTGCCGTCCTGGAGAACCACAAGGCCAGGCAGCAAGCATGGCTAGGGCTCCTGGTTTGTTCCTCTCCTGTGCATGTTTTGGACACTCTTTTTGAAGCCTGATTTTGGGTCATGGGCTGTGAATCAGGTAGCTTTTGCTGAGTAACAAACTGCCATACTTAGGGAGCCAGCCCGAAGTGCTTTGGCAGTGCTTTGGGCCTGGGCCCCGGCCAGCTCCTGTGGGGCCGGTGGGCCCAGGACAGCATATTGTCACCTCCTGTGTCTGGGCTCATCGGTGTGGAGAGGCCGGAGAACAGCCCGAGGGGAAGGCCAGGGTGCAGGTGTTCAGGCCTCTCCTTGTGCCCCATTGGCCAAAGCAAGTCACCTCCGTAGCCCGAGCTCATGGGACAGGGGTTGACACTGCGGCGGCACAAGTCCAGAGGTGGAGAGGCCACAGGACACTGGGAGAATCTAAGCCACAACTGGTAACGCTCCCGTGCGAAAACCGCACCCTTGAGTGCGTGCAGGCCTCCCGGCCCCTGGGAGCCCCCGTGTTCCCACACTCTCCTTTCTCCATGGTGGCTACGATCCCATTTGTGCATTTAAAGTTAAACAGTGGATTCTGAGTGTCCATGTGTGTGTCGGAGGGGATGGGGTGGGGAGGTGTCTTTGTGGACTGATCTGAGCCGGGCTTTCGGTTCCGGAAAATGAACGTTACTTATTTCCGTGGTTATAATTTCTACACAAATCAGTTACCACCCCTTTTTGTTGCATGTGAGAGAGGGCCCAATCTATCGGGGCCAGGCAGTGGGGGCATTTACTGAGCCTTCTGATGGCTGGTGTAAGTGCCCACCCGGCCTCGGCATGGTGTGACCTCAGAGGTGACCAGGCCTTGGGGCCAGCGTCCATCCTCCTGGACATGCTTCCTCTCAGGGTCAGCCTTTCCTGAGGCTAGAGCAGCTCCAGACAGCACAGTGCAGGGGAGATGCTTGCAACTTGAGAAGATGAAGGATGTTCTCAGAAACCCCAGTGATGGTGGGTCTGGTCATCAGCGTGGCCAGCTTAGGCCACCAGGCTTCACCTCTGAGCTCAGGTGGGTCTGGTCATCAGCGTGGCCAGCTTAGGCCACCAGGCTTCACCTCAGAGCTCAGGTGGGTCTGGTCATCAGCGTGGCCACCAGGCTTCACCTCTGAGCTCAGGTGGGTCTGGTCATCAGCGTGGCCACCAGGCTTCACCTCTGAGCTCAGGTGGGTCTGGTCATCAGCGTGGCCACCAGGCTTCACCTCTGAGCTCAGGTGGGTCTGGTCATCAGCGTGGCCACCAGGCTTCACCTCTGAGCTCAGGTGGGTCTGGTCATCAGCGTGGCCACCAGGCTTCACCTCTGAGCTCGGAGTGTGATTGTTGCCACTCAGCCTGGGTGACGGGGAATGTATGTGACAGCTCGTTGTACAGGAGAACGAGCAGAAACCCAGGCAGATGCTGGGCTGTTTTGGTGCCACTTGGGAGACACGATAAGAAAGACAGACACTGACAGGGAGAGGGCAGGTGGTTAGGTTGCGTGTGGTGGGGAAGGCCTCCAAAAGTGGTCTCACCAAAGGGGACACTTGTGCCTAGACCTCAGGGCAGGAAGGCCTCCGTGGCTGGGGTCAGGGGAGTCGCGAGGAGCCGTGGGCCATCAGGGCTGACTGAGCAGCGGTGCAGGCTGGACGCCTCACCGTGTGCAGGTGTGTGGCCTTGTCCCACCGCACGTGTGAGCCCCTGTCTAGGCCAGATGTCCCCAGACTAGGGTCCCCTCTCTGCCCATCAACTCTGAGCGGGCACGACCATTGCTATACCTCTACTGGAGGGTGGCCACACTCAAGGGGCCTCCTTCCTCTGGGCTCCTTCTAGCCCAGAACAGGGTCAGGGTGGAGGTTTCTGGCAGGTGGGAGCCAGGTTCTGTGGCCCATGGACCTCCAGGCCCACAGGACAATCCTCTCTCCTCCACAGACATACCCAAGAGGGTGGCATCAAGGAGTCGGTCTCCTGGGGCACTCAGAGGACCCAGGAGGTGCCCTGCGAGGTGAGGACACCCCTGGAGCGTGGCCACTCCACGGAGATCCCGGTGGTGCAGACAGGAAAACCGGTGAGGGCTCCCAGGGCTGGGGGGCCGAGTTGGGGGTCGGGTGAGAGTGGGAGGCTGAGGGTGAGAGCAGGATGGGGGGGAGGCTGGGATGGGGGAGAAGGTGAGAGTGGGATGGGGGTGGGTGTGACTGGGGGGCTGCTGTCCCCCCAGGCTGTGGATGTCCAGATGCAGAGCATGGCCCTGAGAGGCCCTGACGGGGAGCCCCAACCCGGGCTGGAGAGCCAGGGCCGAGCTGCCTCCATGCCCCGCCTGGCAGCGGAGACTCAGGTGGGTGGTCTGGGAGGGTTGGGGTCATGGGAGGGGGGTTGGGGGTGAGGAGACTTCGCATGGAGGAGCTTGTGTCCCACACGCGGGCTTTGCTGGGGTGGAACCTCCCTGAAGGCACTGTAGCCTGGGCACCACCAGTCCTGTTTGGAACCCTCAGAACACGATGCTGGTCTCGAGAGGTGTGGCCAGGCCAGCAAGCGTCCCCGCTGCCCACTGTGCTCAGCCGCCTGTCGGGGCACCAGGGCCTCCACCCCACGGCCCCGTGTCACCGACCCAGCCCTTCCCTGTCTCTGGGACACGCCTCTCCCACTCCAGCTCTTCACTCCTCCAGAAATCACACACAGGGCCTCCTCAAGCCACCCTTTTCCCTCATGTCCTCTCGGAGGCCCTGGGGGTGACCCTGTTCTCTCTCTGGACACTGGAGGTCCTTTCTCTGGGACGCGCTTGACCACCTGGCAGGAAGCCCCTGGCCAAGGGGCTGCGGCACTGTTTCCCGGGCTGAGCCCTTGGGTTGAGCATTCCTCTTCCAACCCCTCACTCCCCCGTCTCTGCCCACTGCCCCTGGTGCCCTCCTGGCCTGGCCACTTCCCTTCGGCACCATGCTGGCGCCTCTTCTCCCTCCTTGATGCTTGAGCCCGAGCAGTGGCTCTGGGTGAGCCCATTTCCATGGGTTGTGCTTTCAGCCCTGGGGGAGCAGCCTCACGGTGCTGGATGGACGGAAGGGCTGGCACAGTGGTATCACCGTGGCCACCGAGGCAGCTGTGTGCCCCACCCGGGATCCTTCCAGCCAGGCCAATAGCCTCCCTCTTCCTGGCACCCTCCCTGTCCTGTAGGGACGCTGAGGCCAAGAGGCCTCCTGGGCCCCGCCCAGCCTGGGAGAGACAGGCACACAAACAGCATTTTGTGCAAAGAGTGCTTCTGAAGAAGCGGTGGGTCTTGGGTGGGCAAGAGAAGTCCAGGGAGAGGGAAGGGCTTGGTGGTCCCTGAACCCCAGCCCCTCAGTGGGCCTCCGCAGGGACCCTGCCAGACGGCAGGCCAGGCCCTCCGTGGCGCCATGCTCCCCCCTCCCCCCAGCCCCCTGGGGCACAGCCTGCCTTGTCTGGGGAGATGCCCCAACTTCAGGGATAGAGTCCCAGGCCCATTCCTCCCGATGGGACATGTCCTGTGGTCTGCCCAGCCCCCGTGTCATGGCGGCTTCCCCGCCGCCCTGGGCCTCCCTGGACCCCACTCTCAGGCCGTGCGCCCACCGATGTCCCCGCCCGCAGCCGGCCCCAGACGCCAGCCCCATGAAGCGCTCCATCTCCACTCTGGCGCCCCAGCGCCCCCCCGTGGCTCGTCTCTGCAACGCCGCCCTGGACCGCGCTCCGGTCAGCCAGGCCGCGCCCCACCATCACCACCGCTGCCATCGCCGCAGGGACAGGAAGCCGAGGTCCCTGGAGAAGGGGCCCAGCCTGTCCGCAGACACAGATGGCGGTGCGTGCGAGGGGTCTCTCGAGGGGCGGTGGGTCGAGTTGGGGGTTCAAGAGCACACGGGAACCCTCTTCCTTTCTGCACCCCACAACCCCACAGCCAGCCCTGAGCCTGAGACCAGGCAGGAGCGCCCCCCAGCTCTTCCCTGGGGCCCTCTGCTGGCCCTGGGGGACCAGGCCGGGGTGGGGTCTGTCTCGCCGCCGGCTTGGCTGTGCTGACTTCTCCTCTCCCCCCGCCAGCACCTAACAGCGCCGCGGGGCCGGGGCCGGGGCCGCCCCCGCCCCCGGGGGAGGGGCCAGCAGGCTGCCGGCGGGAGCGCAGGCAAGAGCGGGGCCGGTCCCAGGAGCGGAGGCAGCCCTCCTCCTCCTCCTCTGAGAAACAGCGCTTCTACTCCTGCGACCGCTTCGGGGGCCGTGAGCCGCCACAGCCCCAGCCCCCTCTCAGCAGTCACCCCGCGTCGCCAACCGCTGGGCAGGAGCCAGGACCCCTGAGACAGGTACGTGGGCCTCAGGACCCTGCCTCGTCCCCGCTCCCTGGGGTCCGGGAGGGAGCTCCTTCCCGGCCTGGTTCCTAGGCCCAAGCCTGCGCTCGTCGCTTCCTGGCCCCGTCCGTCCCGCCGGGCGGAGCCCTGGCCCTCCTGCTGTCCAGTCCCTTCTTTGCTTTCCTTCTGACTGAGGTGGGCTGGGCTGTGGTCTCCTGTTCCCTGGCCCTGTGCCTATCCCTTTCTGTCACCACCATCCCCAGACTGCCATCCCACCCTCCTGGGGCCGCCCCGGGTCCATCCCAGCTGCCCCACCCCCACCCCTCGCCGTGGCTCTCCCCTGTGCTGTGCTCTGTTTGCCCTGTCCTTTGATTGGGGTTTGCTGTGTTCCCGTTTCCTGCAGGGTAGTGGTTCAGTGAACGGGAGCCCCCTGCTGCCAACATCTGGTGCTAGCACCCCTGGCCGCGGCGGGCGGAGGCAGCTGCCCCAGACGCCGCTGACCCCCCGTCCCAGCATCACCTATAAGACGGCCAACTCCTCGCCCGTCCACTTTGCTGGGGCTCAGACCAGCCTCCCTGCCTTCTCCCCTGGCCGGCTTAGCCGTGGCCTTTCAGAACACAACGCCCTGCTCCAGAGAGACCCCCTCAGCCAGCCCCTGGCCCCCAGCTCTCGGATCGGCTCCGACCCGTACCTGGGGCAGCGTCTGGACAGCGTGACTGCTGCCCGCACACAACCTGAGGACACGCTCACCTTCGAGGAGGCCGTGGCCACCAACTCGGGCCGCTCGTCCCGGACTTCCTACGTGTCCTCCCTGACCTCCCAGTCCCACCCCCTCCGCCGGGTGCCCAATGGCTACCACTGCACTCTGGGGCTCAGCTCCGGCGGGGGCGGCCGGGGGCGGCACAGCTACCACCACCCCGACCAAGACCACTGGTGCTAGCCGCACCGCGACCGGCGGGCGCGTCCCAGGTGATGAGTTCTATCATCCGCGCTGGGCTCCGGGGCGCTCGGGCGCTGAGGCGGGGGCAGCAGCCCTGGGAGGAGAGCCTCGGCCCTGTGTCTCCTGCTTCACGCTGGGTGGAGCGGTTTGTAGAGGGATGTGGCTCCCTCTGTACCCCTCCCGCGCTGCCTCCCTGGGTCTCACAGCTCAGAGCCTCCACAGGACGCGGCTGTGTGTGCTGAGCGGGACTGGGTGAAGGCCCCAGCGTCCGGGGTGTGTGCTGGGAACGTTTTGCAGGAGGTCTGCGTCTTGTGCGGATCATCCTTTATCCAAACGTGTGGTGCAGAGGAGCAGGCAAGACCTGAGGACAGAGTCGATGGTGAACCGAGCAGGTCTCGTCAGCCTCCTCACACCAACAGTCCGGTGGCGCCCTTCGTACCTAAAATGGCAAATAGGCACTAGAAACGCACGCAGATGCTCTGTCCTCTCCCAGACACAGTCAGCCCTGGCAGGGACCAAATCTGGACCACGTTCTTGCTGTTGGTTTTGATTTTTAGTCACGACACCCTTCACTCGTTTGTTGACTCTATATACTTGATCAAAAAATAAAAATAAAAAACCAGAATAACGGGGGAGGGAATGTTAACATGACTGTAAAACCTCAAACCTATAGGAGGATCTCAGCCTTTCAGGACGTGTGTTCTTGGCTTGCTCGAGGAGATGCTCTGTGTCCAGTCCAGGCGGCCAAGCAGACCCCCCCGGCCCCCGCTGCTCTCGACCAAGTGCCTGACCTCCTAGCCCCTCGCGCAGGCTCCCGGGGGCGGGACGGGAGGCCTGTGTGAACTGCGAGTGGGCTTTGTGGAAACTATTCCAAACAGCAACTGAGTAGAAAGCGGTTGTAATGGAGAACATGCAGAAAACATCCAGTAGGTCCGTCGTAGTTGGAATGAAGCGGCCGTTTGCCCCTTTTCCTCGAACCAGTAGAGGCTGCAGGGCATGTGTAGCATGGCCCGCGTGGGCCGGTCAGTCTTTCTACACCCCATTCTCAGGGACAGGGTGCCTGACAGGCAGGGCGCAATCTCTGTAGTTGTGCAAATTTCTTTTCACAGAAGACTCATCGGGGAGAGGCTGGTGGGAAGTGGGGGAGATTGGATGGGGTGGGGGTAGGAGGAGCGCCCGCGTCTGAGCAGATGAGGGCAGCTGGGAACCAAACTGAAATGAGGCCGGAACTCGGAGGAAGGAGCAGCTCAGCTGCAGCTGCTGAGCTGGGTACCTGAGCCCACACTCTTTCTGGCACAAGAGGTGGGAAAGCAGGCAGCAAAACGAAGTCCAGCTTCAGGGCCACGTTCAAAAGAGAAAGACCACTGTCAGGATGTGGTGCATAAAACACTGGGAGACCCTTTGTTTTGTGAACAAAAGGAGCATTTAGATGAGTAGATTCTGGTGTGTCCTCCATATTTTGAAATGTGAGATGATCTCTTTGCTGGATCATTTGAGTGTTCCCATTGGCTTTTACCCCATGATTCTCCTAAAGAAACTTGGAGTGTGATGTGTGTGTGCGTGTCTGTGTGTCCCCGTGAGCGGATGCCATTAACCCATAGGGCTATGCAACAAAAGACACACGTTTAATATTAGAAATAAAACACACAAGACCGCCACCTGTTCTAGGGTTTGAGCATGATTGTGACCAAACCATTTTATAGAATTTCCTTACTGGAAGGCACAACACTCTGAAACTTTAAAATAACAGAGTATTTTACTCAAATAGGATATAATTAAAATCGGAACCTCGGACTGTGCATGTCATCACTGGCTCCTGTTGCAAAGCAGAAGGATGTGTATTTTGGTACTGTTTTGTCTCTGGTCCCCCAGCCCATATTATTTTGAATGTATTCATTCTGTGCAGAACCACAGCTGCTTCCCCAGGCCATGTTGGGCAGAGAATCCACTTTTCCAGACCGACACAGCCATGCTGGCTTGTCTGGATTCTTTTAGACACTGTAATTGGTGAAAATTACAGAGAGCGGGGGATATACTGTCTTGTTTTCCCGACTCTGCGTTTTGTTTCTGTACTGTCTCTTCTCAGCTGTCACGTTTCCCCCAAAATCTCATAGTGAGTTGCCAAATTTGAAGTGCATCAACCAGTTGTCTGCATCTGGAACCAGTCAAGCAGTGGCTGTAGTTTGAATAAGTTATGTGTGCATGTAAAATATATACATATATACATATATTCAAGTATGTGCATGAAATGTATATCTTCGTACTTTTTGATAAAATGTATTCATTTGTTAATTTTTAATTATATTTGATATAAATCAAGGGTTTGTTGCAAAACTTTATATTTAAGAACAGTGTTTAAAAAAAAGAAAAACCAAAAGAGAAGTCCCAACCATGCAACACAACTGGGACTTGCTTTAAAAAAAAATTCTGTGATTGACTAGTTTGCTGCCTGAGTAATATTTATCAGCCAAACTTTGGATTCTGCTATTGTTTCTACAATGACATTTTGTATGAAGCAAAGTCCTTGGATTAAAATAAAAGTTAGCAAAAAATCAAAAACAAAACCCCACCATGCTGCTGGGTGATATATGCAAGGGGTGCGGAGCCAGGTGGGTGAGCCATCTCCGTGGGTACGGGGCTCTGGGACGGAGTGCACAGGGCTCAGAAGAAGGTGAGAACCTCTTCAACTTGCTCTGGGCCTGATAGGATGTAAGGGTGGATTGGGCCCAGCTTCATGGTGAGGATCAGGGTAGGCTTGTGGCTGGAGGAGCCTGGATGAGGACTCACGGGGGATGTGGTTATGTTTTAGGGTTAGGAATATAGTTTGGGGTTGAGCAGGCATTGGCTGAGGTTTGGGGTGGCTGTGTTGGGTGGGTTAGTGGTTAGAGGTTAGAGTTAGGTTTGGGGTTGAGGTTGGGGTGTAAGAGTTAGGGTTAGGAATTAGAGGTTAGGGTTAGGTATAGGCAAAGGGTTTGTCTATATAACCACTAACAGTGTAGGGTTATGTGGGTATAAGAATTAAGGTTTTGTTCAGTTTACTGTACATTAGAGTTCATTTAGAAAAGGCATAATTGAACAGGCTTAGGTTTCAGACAAAAATGAAAATTATGGTTCTGATTACACTGTGAAAAGGGATTGGAGTAGGGTTCAAATTTTTAGTCTGTTCTGATATGGGCCTATATTTGGATTAGGGTTAAGGGTGGTGTAGGATCATGGTCAGGCTCAGAGGTTAGGGTTAGGGAGTAGAGTAAGGTTCAGAGTTAGAGGGTCAGGAGTAAGGATAGAAATTCAGGCTCAGGGCTCAGGGTTAGAGGCTCAGGGACAGAATTAGAGGGTACATTAAGAGGATGAGGGGCTTCCCTGGTGGCGCAGCAGATAGGACTCCGTGCTTCCAGTGCAGGGGGCCTGGGTCCGATCCCTGGTCAGGGCCCTAGATCCCACATTCATGCCGCAACTAAGAGTTCGCATGCCGCAACTAGGGAGCCCGCATGCCACAACTAAGGAGTTGGCAAGCTGCAACTAAGGAACCCACGGGTCACGACTAAGGAGCCCTGGAGCCACAACTTAGGAGCCTGCCTGCTGCAACTAAGACCAGGTGCAACCAAATAAAAAAAAAAAAAAAGGATGAGGTTTTGCGGGATTAGAGTTAAAGGATGCAGGCTAGAGGGTCAGGGTTAGAGGGTTAGGTTAGATGGTCTGAGTCAGGGTCAGGGTAAGGTTAGGAGTTTACAGGTCAAGGTCGAGTATCTAGGGGCTAAGGGTTAGGAGTATTAGGGTTTAGGTTTAGAGATTAGGAGGTTAGGGTTAGGGAGTTAACGGTAGAGATTTGGGCCTTAGGGTTAGTGGGTTAGTGTTAAGGATAAGTGGCCCATGACCCCCCTAACCCCACACGTCTGAGTCCTCTAGGATGGACAGGAGTCGCCCTGGGTCACTCATGAGTGTGGGGTTCACCTGGACCACTGGTTATCTACCCCCTGTCCTGGAACCTGATAGTAGAAGAATGAAATGTGTGCTCTGGTCACTGACTGTTTCAAATCCAACTCAACCTCAGCCAACGGTTGTTAGGGCCTCAGAAGTCCACAGGGTTTCCTCCTGCCATGTCAACTGGGAAGAGTAGTGCTGGCCCCACTTGGCCTGGGCAGCCCCGGTCCGGCACAGGCCTGGCTGAGGTCACTCCATGGTCATGTTATGAATTTATACAGAACTTGGTGCAGCGACCTACAAGCCCCCAGGTGCTGCCTCCTGAGGGCTGGTGGTGCCCTCCTGGGACTGCAGGCATCCTTTGTCCCATCTGAGTGGGCATCAATAGACATCAAGTCTCAGGACAGCCTTTGACCTCTGACCATCCAGGCAGTCATCTGTGGTCCTCCAGCTCAGGCCAGTCTGGTCCCTGTCAAGCCTCTGTGGCCAATTACTGAGCTGACCGTGCTGCTGGGCAATTGAACAGCTACCTGGGCAGCACAGCAGCCCTTTGGGATGTTTCAGTTACTAACATCCATGTGGTTGAGAAAAGGGCCTCCCCCTCACAGGCTCATAGCCTGCCAAGAGAGGTAATAACTGTCTAAACATTTGAGTGTGTCCCTGACACAACAACCATACAGCAGACCATGGCCTTGCAATCCTTTGGGCTTCCAGCTGTAACAAAGTTTTGATATTCATACTCATTAAGAGTCAAAGATACGGGAGCAACTGGGCCACCCAATGGACAGTTTCACACTGAGGCTGCATGGTCTTGGAGAGCCACGTGCACCCATGTGGGCTCTGAAAGCTGCCAATTATGGATTCCATGATACGGAATAATCCTTGAGCCTCCCACTGCTTCACTGAGCAGGAATTTCCTAACCACCATAGCATTTAGTCTCTGCTCTTTGTAAAGGAGGGAGGAGACTGGATAAATGAGCAATACTGTTCTTGGGGGATGGGTGAGTAATGTGGCCAAGGGGCAGGTGTGACTCCTGGGCTCCCACCACCAGGGACATCAATGAGGGCTGTGCCTTTTGCAAGAGGAAGAGGTTCTTGCTGTCGTAGGAGGACAGCAAGAGCACTGGATGGGTGGCTGCAGCCCCTGACCCTAAATCAACCCCTTCCTTCCTTGGCCTTCAGATCCCACAGCTGTGCAGTGGGCTGTCAGTGATGTGGAATCTGCCGCTTTCCCCAAGCCAGCATCTGTTCTCACACCAAAGTCCAGAACCTCAGCTTTCCTTTGGGAACTTCTTACCTGTTTGCAGTCCAAACAGTTCCAGAGGGCTGACGCTACGTTCCACCCACCTTGAAGATGGGCATATGACCCACATCTAGCCAATCCCGTGTTCCATCCTGTGGGTGCTCTGATGGATTCAAGGACGATGCTATGACCCAAACCAGGCCAATGGCGTTTATTTTATTTTATTTTTTGGCCACGCTGTGCATGCGGGATTTTAGTTCCCTGACCAAGGATCGAACCTGTGCCCCCTACATTGGGAGCACGGAGTCTTAACCACTGGACCACCAGGGAAGTCCCATCCCCTCATTTTCAAAACTGCTATGGATTTAAAGCACACAAGATGATTGTGATATGAGTGGCCTTTTCAGTATGACTT
The DNA here is from genome assembly GCF_028564815.1 of Eubalaena glacialis. NCBI lineage: Eukaryota > Metazoa > Chordata > Mammalia > Artiodactyla > Balaenidae > Eubalaena > Eubalaena glacialis. The sequence continues at coordinate 764,056 of NC_083724.1, read as the reverse complement.
GTTTGACTTAGAATGTTTTCAATGTTTATCCATGTTGTAACATGTATCATCAGTGCTTCATTCATTTTTTTAAAATTGTGGTTAAAAATACATAACATGGGGATGGGGAGGAAGTGGAGGGAATGGCCCAGATGCACATCATCCACGGACCCTATGGACTGGAGGGACTCGTGAGAGCCGGAGCCCAGAAATCCGGGGATGGATAAGAAACAGCGTCCCCTCCAATTCCTGTAAGCACGCCTTGCTCCATCCTGCGCCCAAATACCTCAGCTAGGCTCTCTCCCCACTCTTTACACTCCAAACTCAGCCGGGACAGACCTCTGCAGCCGCCGCTCCCCACCCTGCAGGAGAAGCTCAGAGGTCCTGTCCCCCTTTCCTCTGAGGGACTCTTTTTGGTGACCACAAAAGGATTTGATCGCTCAGGACAAAGCTGGTAGAGGACAGCGGGATGCCTGCGCCGGGCGCGCCGCGCTTCCTCCTGACCTTCGACTTTGACGAGACTATCGTGGACGAAAACGGCGACGACTCCGTCGTGCGCGCGCCGCGGCGGGCCAGCGGCTGCCTGCGAGCCTGCGTGCCACCTAGCGCGAGGGCTTCTAGAACGAGTACATGCAGCGCGTCTTCCAGTACTTGGGCGAGTAGGGCGTGCGGCCGCCGCGGGACCTGCGGGCCATCTACGAGGCCATCCCCCTGTCGCCCGGCATGGGCGAGCTGGTGCAGTTTGTGGCCAAGCAGGGCACCTGCTTTGAGGTTATTGTCATCTCAGACGCCAACACCTTTGGCGTGGAGAGTGCGCTGCGCGCCGCCGGCCACCACGGCCTGTTCCGCCGAATCTTCAGCAACCCGTCGGGGCCCGACGCCTGGGGGCTGCTGGCGCTGCGGCCCTTCCACACGTACAGCTGCGCTCGCTGCCCTGCCAACATGTACAAGCACGAGGTGCTCAGCGACTACCTGCGCGAGCGGGCCCACGACGGCGTGCACTTCGAGCGCCTTTTCTACGTGAGCGACGGCGCCAACGACTTCTGCCCCATGGGGCTGCTGGCAGGCGGCGACGTGGCCTTCCCGCGCCGCCGCTACCCCATGCACCGCCTTATGCAGGAGGCGCAGAAGGCCGAGCCCAGCTCCTTCCACGCCAGGGTGGTGCCCTGGGAAACCTCCACCGAAGTGCGCCTCCACCTGCAACAGGTGCTGAGGACCTGCTAAGGACGTGGCCTACAGGGGGCACCCGGGCGGGGAGGGGGTGGGGCGGTGGGGATCGGGAAAGAGAAAGCTAGTTTTATTACTCCCTTTCCCTTTCGTTTTGGTATATCCCTCCGGGATTTCCCAGAATCCCAGGTTGGTCCATTTGGGGACTGGAGGAGGGAGTTGGGAGCTGTCCCAGTCTGTGCAGTTAACGCAGCTCGGCTGCCTCCCACAGTTCCACGGCAAGCGAATTCCGGAGTCTGGCCCCACCCGGGTGGCGCGCATATCTGAGCAGGCAGCCGTGTTTCCAAAAACCTTGACCTCCCAGCTGGGAGGACGGGGTTCCCTGTCAGGGTAGAGAAGGAACATCTCCCGCCGCGTTGCGGTTAACTGTTGCCTTGGGCTTCATGACCTCTCTCCCCCAGTCTTCTGTCCAGGGAACCCAGGCCCCGAAATGTGCCCCCTCCCCACCTCCCCCGCACCGGACTCCGTGCGGAGAGAGGTGGCGCTCTCTGCCGACGTCCCAGGCGTAGATCTTGCTTTACCTGTTGTGACCCTACACTACATTCCTTGCCTCCCTCCCCCCCCCCCACCCACCCTGTCAGCGTCCCCACAGGAAAAAAAGCTAGAGGGAACAGACACCTTCTGGTGGTGGAATGAGGTAGCACACTGTCCCGGGGCTCGGGTCTGGCCAGCCAGGGACCTCACAGAGCCCGAAGATGTCTCCTCGCAACCCAGCCTCGTCTATGCAGCAAGAAACCAGGGAGTTAACCAAAGTCGCCCCACTGACTGGGCCCTCTGAGTCCCCCTCCTCCCGTATGGAACAGAAAGCCATGAACAGAAAGGCCCACCTCCCTCTTTTGGTGTTTCAGAGCTGTAAAGGAGGTGAAGGGGCAGAGGTGAGTGAGATCTCTCACTCTGCAGTCTGAGGGATGAGGGTGAGGTGATCTCTGCTCTCAGAGAGCCCCACTTAAGTGAGGGAGCTGGTCCCCACTCTTGGAGGAGTGCCCAGCTTGGGGAACCAAGAGTGAATATATAACAAAGCAAGCAATAGGCAAAAGAGCAGGGTGCAGCCCATCTTCGCAGAGGGGCACAGGGGTCTAGTGTGGAGGGCTCAATGAGCACCGAGGAGATGGGAGATCCTGCTGCTTAGGGCAGGCAGAGGAGGCTCAGTTAGCGGGAGCCTTACAAGTGGGTTGCCTTTCAGTCCCTTGGCCCGCTAGCTCTGCAGGGCAATCATCAGGAGGTCATCAGAGTTTTATTCAAAGTTGGCACTTGCAGCTGGAGACCCTGTCTTGCATGGCGTAAGGGTCCCCTGTGGATAAGGTCAGCAAACTCCTTGGCTTCCAGTTCTTTCCTGTCTCCAGCAGGGCTCTCGGTACCTCCTCTGTCTTTAGCAGGACCCCTTCCCACTGCAGTGGGGGAAGGAACAGACACGGCTCACAGCCCAGGAGGCATGCAGGACTGGTCCAGTATTGCCTGGAGCTGGCTTTGGTGTGGGACTCAAGAGGCTCACTCAAGGCGGTGCTTGGGTCAGCATCCCAGAGAGCCCAGGCTGTCAGCAGCTGGGCTGCACATAGTTCCCAGGGAAGAATCAAGACCCCTCTAAGCCGATGCTCTCACACCAGCCATCGGAGTAGCGGCGGGCGATGCAGATAATGGTGCCCTCAGAGAAGGAGAGTTCGTTGTCCTTCTGGCGGGTGTATGGGTACAGTATCACTACTACAGGGCGGGAGGAGAGGGGTGCCATGAGATGTGCCTCCTGCCCCGCCACAGGGATGCTTGTGCCCACATACTGGACTCTAGGGGGGCAATGTGGTGAGTGGGGCAGGAGATGCCTTCTTCAAAGCCCCAGGACTCCTCCTCAGCTGAACTAATATTCAGTATCAGGCCAGCTGCTTCCCTCCTCTGTGGGGGTGGGGTGGGGTGGGGTGGAATAAAAGGCTCCACAAGTGTGACACAGGCAACCCCCTCCACTCCAAGAAACTTCAGTGTTGGAGAGCAGGGCCCTAGGATCTACCCATTTTTTGTAATCTGCTTTCAGGCGCCTTTCATCCTGGTCCTCCCACAATGTCTCTAGCAGGTGCTGGAGGTCTTGCTCAGTAGGTGCTCTAGTAGGTGGTCAGTAAATACAGTAACATTGAACAGTGTAGACTTGGCCGAGTGAGCCTTGGGCAAGTCACTTAGTTTAACCTCTCAGGCTCAGCTTCATCTGCTAAATGGGAGTGTGAAGATCCTAGGAGTTTAAGTAAAAGTGAGAAAATGGATGAGAAGGTTTGACTCTGAGGTCTGATATAAAGCAGGGGCTAAGTTATGTTAAAAACCCCCCACATAGCATAACATTTACCATTTAAATCATTTTGAGCATACAGTTCTATGGCATTAACTACATTCACGTTGTTGTACAAATATTCTCAGCATCCACCTCCAGAACTTATTCATTTTCCCTATGGGAAATTCTGTATCAATTTCTCTAAATTTTTGCCAGCATTTGTTATTTTTAGTTTTCTTGATTGTAGGACTTCTAGTCCTATAGCTTCTAGTCCTCTAGTTTGGAGGGGTATGGCATTATGGTATTAACTTGCATTTCATCATGACTAATGATGATTAACATCTCTTCATGTGCTTGTTGACCATTTGTATGTCTTATCTGGAGAAGGGTCTTTTGAAGTCCCTTTTCCATTTAAAACATTGGGTTGTTTGCCGAGTCCCGCCAAGCGCGCCTCCTGGCGGCGTTGGTGTCGGTGAGTCCAGCCTGGAGCGGTCTCCGCGCCGCAGGGGCCCGCGCGCGCTGTGGCATCGCTAGCGGCCTCTCAGGGGCGCCGCTTCCTCTCTCGAGCTCGCAGGAGAGGAGACGCCCAGCCCCCGGCGCCC